>NW_027280416.1:0-63497 GCF_046629955.1 Centroberyx affinis | reverse complement strand
CAGTGTTGAACTGATTTGAGCGGATTTTTCCTTTAATGTTTAATGGATTAATCCTTAATTTACTTAACTATAACACTGAGCAGATAAGACATTTGAAAATCATACGCATCAGTGAAAATGAAACAACTCTGGGTGAGAGGTAGGGCTTTGTGGTGAGAGCCTGTGTGTGTGTGTGTGTGTGTGTGTGTGTGTGTGTGTGTGTGTGTGTGTGTGTGTGTGTGTGTGTACAAGTGTTTGAATGGGAAACACATATAGTCTGTACATTTGTCAGAGTCCTCATCCTGGCTGCCATCTGTCCCACCTACTCTCTCTCGCACCGTCTCTCTATCCCTCTATCCCTCCCTCCCTCCCTCCCTCCCTCCCTCCCTCCTCTCTCTCTCTCTCTCTCTCCCTCCCTCTCCCTCTCTGACACACACACACACACACATACACACAGCAGGAGGTCAGGCCTCTTTGGTGACAAATGTGTTGTGAGCTCACCCTGCCCCAGGTGAAGACACCACCTTGTATGTTCACAGCATTCCACGGCTCCATACGCGGTAACTGATGTCACTGGCAGGAGCGCACCAAACCCACAGGACGCCGAGGACAACACCTCAGAGGTTAAACACACAGCGCTCCTGTCACTCACACAGACACACACACACACACACGCACACACACACACACAGATGGACATTTCTGGAGCTTAGCAAAGACCTATTTCTATCAGTAGAGCGCAACATGTGCACTGTTATTTTTATGAATATCACACATTACATGGGAAGCAGTGAAGACTGTCCATTTTTTTTTGGCCAAATAAAACACTAAAAAGCTTTGTTTCTTTATTTAGCCGTTTGCTTGGTCGTTAGGTGGGTATAATGGCTGAAATGATCAGTTATTTTGACAGTTATTTTAATCACAATTATTAGTCTCAATGATTTGAGGTATAAAATAATTTTAAGGCACTTAAAATCAACATTTCGAAGATTTTCAACTACAGCAGCGGTTCTGAGTGAGATATTTCATTACTGTCAATATTATATGATTGGTAATTGTGGAAACAAAATTCACAAGATACAACATAAACAAATTAATTTTGCAGTAGGTGTAGGTTTGTGTGTGGAAAGGTGGAATTGCTGTTGTGTGGTTTGGTGAGATAATCTTAGTTGCCACAGAAGTGTATATTGCTTCTATTCTGGTATTACACCTTCATTTCTTGAGCTGTAGGGGGGATGGAAAGATGGTAAAAATGGACCAGAAGAGAGAGGAAAAAAGTGCCAGAGCAGCAAGAGAAAGGTGGCCGGCCTGAGGTTAGATAGCAACCCCACTACTGTTGACTCTGTTGAAAATACTGTGTCATTCTCCAACATATCCATCTGTCAGGTTAGGGGCATCATCATTGCATTTAATAACAACATATTTACACCAGGAACACAATATTTGTTGTCCTTAACTAACTTTTAAGCAAACTGTCAAGGGAATTTTAAGTGAATTTGGAATACTGTTAAAAAAAATAAACTTCTCTTCTTCGTCTTTCCATCCATAATGGGCTTCCTGAGCGTAAATCCTTGCATCAGAAAAAGCATCCATGAGGAAAATAAAGTCTTTATGGTACATCATTTGTTTACCAAATGCCTTTCCAACGGTATTCACTGGGTAGCCTCTTTATCGATAAACTTTTTTTTGCCTTAAGTGAGCATAAAAAAAACGTTTTTGCAATATTGAGGAACATAGCTGGGGCTTTATTACTGAGCCCATGTCAATCAGTGTCTCTTCCCAAAAGACAGCATTTCGGCATTTCGGGGAAGCCTAGTTCTCTCTGTATCATTTTAGCCAGCAGAGATATGATTCATGAGCTGGGCTAGCGTTTCAAATAATCCTTCTGATCTCATGTTCTAAACATATTGACTCGTCCTCGGCTATTCATATCCTGTCAGTGAAGCAAGGCCAAACACCCATGATGCCACTAATACTTCATCTGATTTCACTGGGAGGAAGAGGCTTCATTGTGGACATGGAGGGATGGAGGGAGACACGAAGGGAGATGTGGAAGAGAGAGAGAGAGAGAGAGAGAGACCAGGAGCTGCGGACTGTCCAGAGCGAGGTCGGGTCAAATCAACCGGGGCTCAGGGCAAAGACGTCCTTGAAAGTTCATAAAATCCCTGTGAAATAAAAAATGAGCAGGCAAAAAATGCCCCTGATAACAGGAGAACGCTGCATCAGCAAAAGAACCAGCAATACGCAATCGTAAAAAACCCCAAAAAAAACACAATTGAAGGGTGGAAGACGGACCGGTTGGGGACAGTGAGGGGAAAAAGGCGCCACCCTCTTCTGTAAGGCCTGCTGCCAGTTTCCAGCAGTGGGAAAGACGTTTATGTAAATCTTAGTGGTACAAATTGAGTGTTTGTTTGCCAATATGCAATGAAAATGTATTCATAGTTCAATAAAATTGCCCAGAAAAAAGGACCAAAATGCCCCTGAAAGCCAAAAAAGAAAGAAGATATATATTTTTTTAACTCTCTATTAAAAGGAGTCATCACAAAAAGATTGGAAAATGCCACAGGATTAAACTGCAGCATCATTCATCAGAGGACCTATGACTAAACAAATGTACACACACACACACACACACACACACACACACACACACACACACACACACACACACACACACACACACACACACACACACACACACACACACACACACACACACAACACACACACACACACACACACACACACACACACACACACACACACACACACACACACACACACACACACACACACACACGCCTAGTTTAAGCCATTGTCCAATCTCAAAAAGGGCGGTGGTAGCCTAGAGGTTGAGCTTGTGAGCTTGTGACTGGAAGGTCGGCGGATTGAATCACCAGAGCGGCTGGGAGAACGCGGGTGGGGAAAGTGAGTGAGTAACACTGTCCACTCCCTCAACAACTGGCATCTAGTTGCCCTTGAGCAAGGCACTGAACCCCCAACTGCTGCAGAGAGTTAGTAGTTCTGCTAAAAAAAAGAGCATGTGTGCTTGGTCAACTTTCCCTGGTTAAATAAAAGTGAAAAAAGTTAATTTATATGACTTTGAAAGGAAGGTGGGCTAAGGAAGATACCATGCACCTATAACATCACGGGTTCACTATTTACCTTGCATGCCATCCCCATCTTTCCTATCATTCTCTCCCACAGTGGTTCTCAACGTGGGGTCCGGGGACCACCAGAGGTCCCTTGAGAGGGTTCTAGGGGGTCCCCAGCAAGCTGAAGAATTGTTAAACTTCAGCATTATTTCATTTATAAGAAGTTAACACAAGTTAGAGAATGTAGAAGAATGACTGTTTTGATCATAGTTTCTCTGTTGTCTCTCTACCTACAGTACAGACAGTCATGGAATTCTGGACAAAATCATATCTAACAATAAAAATAGTCTCAGATTTGGGTCCGAGAGACAAAATCTCATTAAATGGGGGTCCGTGGCTCTAATGTGGACTAAATTAGGGGTCCTTGATATGAAAAAGGTTGAGAACCACTGCTCTACCATCTACTAAAGTAGAAATGCCATAAAGTAATCTTCTCTGTGAAAAGCTCTCCCTTAAATATTTTAATATTTGTAACCACAGAAGCCTTGCCATGTGGCTTGACGCCGCAATTACCGCTTGTGGCTACACTAAGAGCACAAAGTCATATCCTCCACTCCAGTGAATCAGCAATAATCCCGGCAGAAAGCACGCAGGCTCGCTGTCTCTGTCCGCCTCAAACACAGGCTGTGATTACTTTCCTCCTTGGGTTGACTTTACCTCTGCAAACAATCGGCCAGGGGGGAAACTTGAAACTGAAAAAGTGAGACGTGAAAGATGAAACTCGTCCGTGACGTCAAATGGGATGAAAAAAAAATAAAGATTCCTGGCCGACAGAAAACTGCAAAGCGGCCCTTTTCGGAGTAGATAGAAGGGAAATGAGAGAGAGATTAAGGATGGATTGGCAGAGGGAGGGAGGGCAGAAGAAGTGAGAGAGATGAGGAGAGCGAGGAGCAGATGGTGGCCGGTAGCCAGAGCGATCAAAATCTCCCCCCAAAAAAACTTCAAAAGAAAATCACTGCAGCACAATAATGTCATTCTCCTGTCCTGTCCCGCAAGCACTTAACATTTTAGGGCTCAATCCGCCTTCAGATGAAATTCAGAAAGAAGAGAAAAATGGCCATGGCTTTGGCTGGCAGAGAAAGAGAAAGGGGGGGGGGGGGGGGGGGGGGGGGGTGGAAAGATAGCGAGGAGAGAGAGATTATGTGGGTCTGCCTTGACTTTCGCTCAGGGAGGCCTGAACAGGGTCTAGGTCAACTGAGACTCCTCTCCTCCATTAGTCAGATTCAATGATTTCTTTTAAAACATATTGTATGAATTACCTCATTAAGATTATAAGCATATCTCTGGCATCAGAACAATATACACACATGTACAGATTAACACGAGATCTTAAGGTCTGTTTACATCACTGCCTGTTTTTACATGGGGAACATTAATACAGGAGATGCAATTTTGGAGATTTATACTCTTAATAAAATAAAAACCTTTCATCATTAGTCAATTTATAATTTCTGTCTGGACACAGCAATCATCTATTCCCCCTCCCCTAATGTCAATATATACTGTATGTCTGATTAGTTTGCATCATAAAAACATGAAACAAACAACAATTCCACACTCTCCTTTAGTGGTAACTTCAGTTAAACAAAAGAATGGAGACAAAACAAGTTCAGCTATTCAGGAAATCTGAAGCCCTGGGAGTTTTATCTACAAAGAAGGCTACATTGAAATAGTTTGTGCATGAGGCTGGCATGATCCTTGGTAATAAAGTCATTCCTTCTTGTAGAAATATTATCGTAGGGCAGGGCGATATGGTTGAAATCAATATCACGATAATCATAAGGATTTTTCTCGATATCAATATATATCACGATATGGTTCATGTATGCAAAATCACGTTAAATAATCAAATTAATGTCCATCTCATTGAACCGAATAGTAATGTTAGGTGTGGTGTCAAACAAAACAGAAATATTCAAATAATATTCCTACCATCCCTCATTTTATGAGAGTTTTTAAGTAAAATGTGCTTGTCTTCATCAATTTAGACAGCAGAAATGTGTGTCACGATATTTAAATATCTTCATATCATCACCATATGATTCCACTGAAAGATGATAAATGATAATATTGAATTATCGCCCAGCCCTATATTATCGCTATATGATGGATGTAAAGTGTAAAGAAGAGCAACACCTCAATCCCATGAGTCAAACTCCCCTCTGAGTATTTCTCTGCATCTCATCCTGTCTACACTTTACACGACTCAAGAAGCTACTGGAGTCAGTGACTAAATGTTAAGCATTTTAAATCAACTTAAAAGACCCATTTTACTCTCATTTCAAATTAACCTCACGCTGACCTCATTAATACCTCATTTGGACCGGATACCATAACTGGCCCCGGTCCAGCTCAAGCTCCGGCTCCGAAGTGATTTGTGAGTTTCTTCTCTGTATAAACAGCTTCTCTGATGCAGCGGCCCGGCTCCTGTCCGCTCAGGCTGAGTAGATAACAGAGTCGGTCCGAACCCTCGGCTCCTGTCATTCATCTCTGGCGTGAACCTGCAACGCCTGGGAGGCAAGAGGTCTTTCAGCGGTTGTCAAGGTTCGTTACCATGACACTTCACAGCCCCGTCGCCCCGGACGACGACGCTTATCAAACGGCCTTAGATATGCCGACATCAATGTTAAGTGCGGCCTGACACGACGCAGGGGAACCAACTGACTGCCCTTATTTATAAAGCTCCATCCTCATGGTTTAGGAATCTGATGCAGCCAGGTACATGTGGCCGAAATAGCTGAGATACAACCAGGGTGGGAACAAGGCACCAGCTACAAAATGCTGCTAAATGTCCGCTGGGCCTGGCAAGTTTGTTTACTTTACAAGCCGCTATTGCAGGTAACCAACCATGTTTTAAAGGTTATTCACCACTGAACCGTTGTGAGCAACTAGAGTGACGGGTCGCTCCGTTCTGACTGATTGTGGGCGGTGTGAGAGACTCCAATTGCATCTAGGTAGAGGTCTTTGAACAGGCAAATCATGTATATTTCACTGCTTTGGTATCGTCAACGTTTAGCTTACCATCAACCCCGATGATGGACCCAACCATTCACAAGCTTCCTTTTTGAGAAGTTTATTTCTGCTGTCTTTCAAATGAAACTTGTAGAGAGCTGGGAAGCTTCGAATGGCTGGAATCAACTTCTCATCCATTTTGCACTTTCCAGGCGGAAATATTGTTCATGAAATCACTTCGGGAGGGAGATGAGGAAGCACAGAAAGCTTACTGGCTGCTTGACGACGGATGAAAGTTCAGCCCGTGGCCAACTGTTCTCAGCCAACAAGCTTGTTGACCATCCGCACATGTTCCAGTTTCCCAGGCTGCTCAGCTCCATGGAAAGTGAATGGATTTCCAGTGATTTGTTGGTCGTGTTGCTTGCAGTGTGAACACATGGCACCAAGTTGGTTGGTAAAACACTGAAAATGACGAGTTAACTTTGAAACCCAACAGGCTATGTAGTCAGAGGATAAAAATGTAGGTTTCTTATTGTGGCTGCAGCCTTACACACACACACACACACACACACACACACACACACACACACACACACACACACAAATGGCCTGCATGAATCAGCTCTGAGCAGCTGGGGCCGCCAGTCAAACACACACACACACACACCTGTTACACCCCACAGACACATCAATACCTCTCTTCTTCACACACACTTTTTTTTCTCCTTGAATGAAAGCAGGAAAAACAAACCATGCCTTAAAGCGAAAACACAGCCCGATGAACAAAAAGTAACCGTGTCCATTTTCCTCTCTGTTGCCATCGCTAGTCTTCTGTTAACCCAATTTAAACTCTGCTCCAGTTTGAAGTGCGATACGCAGCGAAAACTCAAAAGAAGCGACCGACGGGAAGTTTGTTAAACAGGATGAGGGAGAGGAGGGGAACGAATGAGTAAGATAAAAACAGACAATGTAATCACACAAAAGAAGTTAGAGGTTTCCATTCCGGTACATCGACACAACATGCGGCTCTTTGAAACAACCAAAGCTATTGTTAACCACAGTTTGGCCTACAGAGAGATTCCAACAGCTGGATCCAATTAGGGGCTTTCTTTAAGGGGGGGCAAGCCCCACTCGCACTGCATGTCTCACTCCCTCACACACACACACACACATATATATATACAAAGTTGAGTCATGGGTCCCCCCCCAAAAAAAAAAAAATCAGGGTCACACACTTCCATAGAAGCTGTTTTGACATCTGAACTTTCCCTGCGTGGAGCAGAGCAGCACTCACTGCACCATGTGAAGGAAATGTCTGACAAAAACTGCTGTGCCGCCACAGCCATGTCCAACAGAATCAAGTAAAACCAACAGATTTTGCTTGATCAGCAGCCTCATGCCATTTTAGCACAGATTCCTGAGGGGGGAAACAAAGACAAATCTACAAAAAAACAACAAAAACAAGCTGAAAACTATCACTCTACTGGCATTCATGTGTATTATCCAAGGTGTTTCCAAGCTTTCTGTGAGGATTTTAGGTGGTAGCATAACTAATAGTGTGGGTTTTGCAAACAGATAGGTGGTTGAATACATTTTAAAAGCACACAACAATGATAATGTGTAGAAATAATGTTACAGAAAACTCAGAAGTCCCAAACAAGACAAAGATAGTAAGCATACAGTAACTCTGACATTTTCATTTAGGGGGGGTTATGAAAATGACCAGGGGAAAGTATTTAAAGTCTAATTGTTTATCTTAAGACCTTCAGGCATTTCGTATCCAGCTAACACACAAGTAAAGAAGCACCGACGTGATTCACTTCCAGTACGGTCGGACACTAATAACTTTTGAGTGTCTGCCGACACGCTGAGCACCAAACACTCTCTCAGTCTCCCTCTTTAATAACTGCCCAGCTGTTATACAGTAAGCCATTTGTATGGATGCACTGTGCTTGGGGTCAGGAGACAGTGAACATCATGCTGAAGCCGGGAAACAAAGACTCCATTCCTGTTGCATAACACGGAGGAATGCATAGCCTACAACATGACTGCACTTATTTTTAACATCTTCACATTTCACATGTACAGCATGATTCAGGCTGGACCGGTTAGGGCTGAATGTCCCATGTTTTAAGGGAAATGTACCCACTTTTCGTATCAGATAGGTGCGTCCCTGCCTGCTAAAGGTGGACAGTCATTAGTTTTTAAAAGGTGTGTCCTGACTGTATGTATGACATGCACGTCTTGCATAAGCTGAAGACTGATCTATGAAGTGTCTGTCACCTAGCCGACATAGGCTTCAGACAACCAAGTGGCTGACAAAAGCATTAATATTTTGCGTGTTTCCACATTTGAATAAGCTGTCTGTCTGTCTGTGTGAGTGTGTATGAGAGAGACAGAGAGAGAGAGAGAGAGAGAGAGAGAGAGAGAGAGAGAGAGAGAGAGAGAGAGAGAAAGAAAGAGAGAGAGAGATTCAATGACATGTGCCAGCCCATTCTCCATATCATTTCAAAGAGCCTGCCCAAAGTGCATGGGGCTGCTTTGAGAAACAAGAAGCGGCACCGACAAGCAGACAGTCAACGCTTCTGGTGGTCAAAAGCGGGTGTGCGTGCTCGCGCGCGCGCGCGTGTGTGTGTGTGTGTGTGTGTGTGTGTATGATTTATAATGTGGCATCAAAATAAAATGCCATCCCATCATCAGTGCTAAAAGATAATCCCTCTTATGCAGTGCGGGAGCAGCAGTAGCAGGAATGAGCAAGCGCCATTACAAACCAATGCACGTCCAGAAATGCAGCAGAAATTGTCTGTGTGACTAGACTCATGTTGGAGCTGTGGGAGTTGAACGGCGTGTAGTCTTCTGTAACGAATAGGTGTCTTTTTTTATTATGATTATTATTTATTTCTTTACAAGTGTCATGCTTGTCTACATCAAGATGCATTCAACAATGTGTGTAAACTGACTATCCTCAACCTCTTGTGCAGCAAAGGATAATATTTCGCCCTGCAAGCAGACAAGACGGAGCACTGCGGTGGGCTTCTGCCATACAAACTGCTGGGGATGCATATTTTAAAAAGGCAGACAGTTTGCTGTCCGTTACATATAAAATCAACGTGCTTTGTATCCTAATTGTAGTTTCCCTCGTTTGACACGGTCCAAGCATGATGAACCCCCCGCAGCTCCAGAGCCTGAGCTGAAGTTTCATCACGTTATACCAGTCAATTCTCTAATGCCGTTTCATAATTAAAACCATTTAGGGCTTCTTACCTCATGATGAAGTGCAGTCACGCCAAATATACAGCAGACTCCTTTGGATATCGACGACGGCTGACTTGTTTAGTTAGTTTGGAGAAAAGTTCGCCACTTGAATCGGCTGCAACGACGAGATGAATGAGACGCCGACGGGGAGAGAGAATCGGCTCACAGTTTTGAAGGCTATCCAACAAAAGTAAAAAAAAAAAAAAAAGTAAAATAAAAAAGAAAAGAAAAGAAATGGGGAATTTAAAAATGAATCCTACATGATCTGTTCTACAGCGTCGCGTCTCCGCTGCCCGGCGTTTACTTTGAGGAGAGAGAGAGCGAGAGAGAGAGAGAGAGAGAAAAGCGAGGGGGGAATCGCAGCGTTTTCTCGGTGTGTTTTAACGCGCTGGAGTCGGTGTGATGCGGCGCTGTGCCGCTGGGAAACCCGTCTGCTGCAGCTGCCTGCTGGCTGCAACACGTGCTGCGTTCAAGTGCTCCGCGTAGGCTCCGACTTCCCAGAGCCCCCAGTCGTAAAAAAAAAAAAAAAAAAAAAAAAATAGGATTGGGGGTCAATTCAAATCATGAATGAACTCATCAGTTCCAATTCAACTGAGGAACTGGAATTGCAATTTAAAAAAGAAAAAAAAATACAAGAAACAGAATTGGAATTGAGTTGGAATTTCAGGAAGTTCATTGAAATTCTGTGAAATTCCATGTTTTTTTGTTTTTTTCTTCCCACATATCTGAGATTACACATAATGTTGTATATTGTCAATACTGAATATTATACAATGTTAAAGGTAACTTTCAGGTGGTATTTGATGGATAACGTGTAATTGTAATGCATCTATGATTGAATGTATTCCATTAGTTTAACTGTCTTTTATTTGACCCATAATTTTTGATTTATATTGTTTAGCAAGAAGACAACCTCTCTTCCAAGTCTTCCAATGCTTTTGGCAGAAGTGTCATTTCACTAAACACCATGGTATAGCCAAGTCCATGGATCTAATATCATTTTTTGCTTTATCTTTGCTCTCCATTATAATGACAACAACTACAAGATCAAATTTGGACTCACTAAAGTATCACAAGTGCTATATCTTCCCAGAGATGTTTTGTGCTGCAGCAGCAGAATGAAGAGGAGAAAATGTGCATCAGGCATGCAAATGATGTTTTACCCTAATACAACATCACTATATAGCCTACTCTGTATCTGTGGTAATCAATAGTGAATATCATGACCTTATCGTATTCTATGGTATTTAATATTCCTGCAATATTCATATAGGGTCTTTTTAGGGAGTTTTGTTGTGATGTTGTAAATGTGTCAGGATTTCCATAATTCTATGTCATGAGGGTAATTGTTGATAGCCTACATCACTTTTACCATCAGTTGTTAGTTGAGCCTCCATGCTCTCCGCTCCCTGCCTCAACAACTTGGGTGTCATGGAAATTCAGACTTTCCCCAGTCATATTTGCCACTTTGTTGAACATTTCTTACGCTCTATGGTAGGAATAGTGACATTTCCGACAGCACTTGAAGGCAGCAATTGACGCAACGATTTTCAGAACGCGTGGGACGTAGGAGACGTACAAGTTGCCCCTGACAACTGAGCTGGATCTGTTATGCTGTGATGTAGACCGTGGGATCGAAGTACAGTGAAGATGTTACAAAAGAAGTATGTTAAATTCAGCGTGCCACGGGATTATCAGTTTTTTCTTCTTTTTTTTGAAAATAAAATAACTATAGTTATCCAAGACTACATTACCATACAAATATCACAGCAAGATTATAAACTATAAACTACTGTAGGAATAAAATACATTACAGTGATACAATAGGAGATAAAAAAAAAAAAAAACATGATAAGGTCGCTATAATCTCTCTACCCTTTACTGAATCCCTATGGAAATGTTATAGCACATAGTAGCAGCATAGCCTATAGGGATTTGCAGGCAATTTGCAATCTGCAATAGCAATTTGCAGTCTCTCTCTGCCAAACCCCAGCAACTTTGCAAAGGCATGGCTGAGCTGTCACTCAATGATCATGTGTTTGATCTCTTGCTTGCATAGTGCATAAGGAAGAGTCTGGGCTCCTGCAACCAGCAAGCAAAGTTTATTATCTGCATGTCATAGTGAAATCAAGAATATGGCTCCCTACCTCCAATATTTCAATTTTACCTTAATCATCACAAAGGGTCTGCAAAGACAGTTGCCAAAACACAAGAGAGCACAGAGAAACAGAGAGAAGCAGAGCTTGGTTTAAGGGTTGCAGGCCAACAGTGGGTCTCTACATTAAAATAAATGAGGTGGGCCTCCGGGGCGAGCAAATCCATTTTTCATTTGCATTCTTGGCTGGAAAAGTTTCACGTCCTGTTTCAGCATAGCTAAGACAGTTTTCACACAGGCCTTTGAAGCAGCTCATACAAGAGCAGCCAGCAGCAGCAACCAGGTGAGAAAACGATCCCTGCCAAGTGAAATGTGAGCTGTGCATCACTGCCTCGATTCCCCCGATGCACAACACAACCTTCTCATGACTGGGATTGTAACTGCTGGAGATAGAGGCCTAATCATACAGCGCTTTTTGACATAAGCCGTTTTCAAAAGGAGATTAGATATTTGAATGGGGTGATGCTGTCAGTGGAAGGGGTATTTATGAAATCCCCAATAGCAAAACACTGATATCATAACCTTGTATTTCCAAAAAGCCAGTTTTTCAGGGATTAATAAAAACTGCTTTATCACCATAGGTTGGCATTTGCCATGCAATACACTTTAAACAGTCTGCACAAGCACAAAGGGTCATGAAACTCAATTAGCACATAAGACATTGAGTCTATCTTTCCATTCAGAATTTGAAGTTGGGAGTAAAAAAAAAAGTGTGCAGACTTTCTCTACAGACAAGAGCCGGCGTCAGACTCTCACACAGGAGATGATGTCCTGACACAGGTGGCTCCCAGCACCGGGCCGTGTGATTTACTGGTGTGTGTGTGAGACAGAGAGAGAGAGAGAGAGAGAGAGAGAGAGAGAGAGAAGTCAGGAAGAAGACAGCTCTGGCAGTTACGGTCATCCTTCAGGCTTTAATCTACATGTCAGCAAGAAACAAAAATGCCACTCTGATGTCACCAAGGCCGTGACAGACAGACAGACAGACAGGCAGCGAGGGTTCATGGCACCAGCCTGTGTGTGTGTGTGTGTGTGTGTGTGTGTGTGTGTCATGTGTCATGTGTCATGTGTCCGCGTAACATTAGACGTCACCATTACTATAATGGCATATAGCAGCAATTTAAGCCAATACTATAAGCCACTTATCCATAGAGAGACAGAGAGAGGCTTTACCAGAGCCAAGGCCAAGTCAGAATGTTTACAGCCAGAAATGAAAAGCACAATTTCTTTATTAAGCTTGCTTATTCCCCCACTGACGTATCATCTCTAGCTGCAGTGAGATGCAAAAAGAATCATAAGCATGTTGAGTGGGGGGAATTGACATGAATAACAAGTAAGCCCTGGCCTATAGTCCTTTTTGGCCATTTTAGTGGAAACCAGGCCAAAGGAAAAGCCCTGGCTAGCTTTGTTTGGCCCTGTAGTAGAAATTAGGCATCAGACTATATCTGACATGTGGATGTGACAATGCGGAAGATGATGGCAGGTAATAAATAACATAGCAGCCACATGAGCTGCTGTGGATATGCAGTAAATGTTATGCTTAAAGAGGCCCAGCCGCCCCTGCCGGGTGTCTGATGTTCTGAAAGAGGATTATGAAAGGCTTTTCTGAGAAATAAAAAGGTGGAGGCAAAGGTCACATTAGGTGCTCTCCTCCCTTTATCTAATGTCGCCGCACTTTGATGGAGGAGCTCACCTCTGTGGAAAGGGCAAGCTGATTTCACCGACATATAATAGCCAGTAAAGCAAGTTTCTATCACGCAATTTGGATTCCGTGTCAGCGCAGGTCTGTTAGGTTGTTGAGGGAGATTGCTGCTTCTGTGTAGCTCAGGCTGTAAAGCTCTAGAGTTAGGAATCCACTTTCTACTGGGTTTGTTCATAATAAAAATGGTATTTAAAGTCACACTGAAATGAAAATTACTTTTTCGCCTTTTTTGCTCTTTCAAACTGTCACATCATGCACCGATGTGACAGTTTATGCCGCAAAAATGTTATTTTGTTGTATTTTTATGTTATAAAATCTCATTACTTTTACTTTCTGGAAAACAGAAAATCTTTAGTGGTGATTTCATTGTGTACCAGGAGGCGACATAAAAACGCCAACAAATAAAACCATCACAGACATAACGATCCCGCCCCTCTGCCCCTCCCATCCAATAAAACGGTTTCTCTCCCTAACTGATCTCCCATTGGTTTACACTTTTGATTGACCTCTCCCCGCATTATGTCCCGCCCCAACATCCTGTTTCATTAGGAAATACATCACTTTAAGTAAGCAAGATGCTCTCCAAATGTGGTTTCATTGTGATTTCAAGGCACTCCTTGACTCCTTGACTTTGGAGTCCTTGATTCCAAAATTTGAAACGGACCAACTTGGTGACTGAGCTGCAGCTGACTCAGCTGATGATGTCGGAGCCGTCACCGCACCACCCACTCCTCACCAGCTCTGTTACTGTGACATCTGACACACAACCAGTAACTTTCATTGGATCTCAAGGAAGTGAAGCTCATTCCACTGCTGAACTCACTGCAAGTCGCTCAGGAGAAGAGCGCCTAACACGTGACTCTCCAAGAAACCTGCACTGGAATTTAACATGTAGACTCCGCTGCATGTAGACACCAACTAGTTTTTGGAATCAGCTATCAGAATAGTTAAGGTGTCCTGTATACTCCAGTGTAAAACCTATTATTGAAGTTTATGAGGTCTCATAATTGAACAGTGTCTGTGGATGGCTGACTGTAAAAATACCTGAACTCTGTCTGCCATCTACTGTCCAAACCATGAAATATCACTCCTGTCCCCCAGCAGATCTCATCCCCAAAACACTAAATATCCATGTTTTAGGGTTCATCATTCAGTATCTCTAAAATATAGAGGATCCAGTCCGTAAAGCTGTTATCATTATCTATCTTACATGCTTACATACTTCATTTACATTTAATCTTGGAGTGAGAAATAACCTAGAGAGAGAAGCACACAGAGAGAATGACAGTTTACAGTGATACACCAAGAGCTACCTGCTGGAGCAAAGGTTCTCAAACTGGGGCTCGGGTCCCCCCAGAGGGTCGAGAGATAATTTTGGGGGGTTGTGAGATGATTCATGAGATAGGAAAAAAACATATTTCTACTATAAACATGTATTATCATGTGTATTTTCAGATTTTTCTCTAATTTTTGCTCTCTTGTGAAATATTGAATAGTTTTCAGCCTCTCAGTCTCCTCATAATCAAATGAAACGACCTGAAAAGGGGAAAATCATTTTTTGGGTGAACTCTTCACCATTCTGCATTATGCAGTCTGTGATGGGGGGTCACAAGGAGGCATTTTGGCGTGACCCCTCGTTTCAAGGGGTCACGAGCCAAAAACTTTGAGAACCACTGTGCTAGAAGACTGGATTGCTGATGTCTGATACGCTGCACAGCCAAAGTAATGCCCTTGAGCAAGACACCTAAATATCTCGGATGGGGTTTGATGCACCCTATTGGGAAAATGCATGATTAGAGGAACTAGGATTGAAGGTTATTTATGTAAATTGTGATATCAATTTACCGGATCAAATGTACGTTGAAGGGCCTTGAATATTGTCTTTTGTGATTGAAATGATATGTTGATTGTATGTATCTTTGTGTCCTGTCTTAATTTTTGTCTTTTCTGTGATGTTGCAAATGGAGCTGCTGTGATGCAAGAACAATTTCAGACTGGATCTGACAATAAAGTATCATCATCATCATCATCATCATCATCATCATCATCATCATCATCAAAGACTGGGGAATATGGATGGAAGTGGCAGGCTTTTTTTTCAGTCAGTTTCGTGCGTAACCACTAGAGGGCGAGATGTAGGATTTCCCTCACCGTGCTGCACAGTATTATTTCCTGTTCCGCTGCTGAGGAGTATTTTGGAAATAAAAGTCCTGCAAAGGCACAATTCTAAAACATAAGTGGCAGTAGTTGCTGCATTTAACTTTTTTGATTGGCACACCTGATCCTTACCTGTTCTGTTGATCCTTGTTGATTTAGTGGCCGGTTTTGCTGCCCTACGTGTATCATAAATATAAATATTCTTGAAATATTTTTTGCGAGTTCATAGACGTGATTTTATTTTGAAAATGTGAACCGGATGTGCTTGCGGTATTACGTTCTCTTCACGCTGATTGGTCGAGCTCACGTTGCTGCTGATGTGGTGTTCCGAAGTTAGCAAACCCCGAAAGGCAGATTGAAACAGATTCTTTTGTATAATAATATTTCTGTTTCACTATAATAATGCCTTACTATCAGACATGGGAGGAGTTCTCTCGTGCAGCGGAAAAACTGTATTTGACAGATCCCATGAAGGTGAAAACACATTATTTTTCTGTTGTAGGTTAGCATGGTAGCTGGCTAGCTTGTTAGCTAACACAGCACTGACTGTTTGCTAGCATTGAACTTAGCGACGTGAACATGTCAAGAGAGATCTGATTTTTTGTTTGTTTTTTGAGAATGTGAATAGTTTCATTCAGAAGTTGAAGTTCTTGTGTTTTTTGCAGGTCAGAGTGGTTCTCAAGTACAGACACTGCGATGGAAACCTCTGCATTAAAGTGACTGACGATGCCGTGGTAAGTTACATGAGGAGTTACTGTTTTAATTCTCATTTTAACGAGTCACAGATACCAATTTTGAGTACTGAACTTTTAGTATCAACCGATACGGAGTGCTGGTGAAAATTTGAGATCTAATCCTGTTTTTTTACATTGGATAGTTCTAACATTCTTCTATGTGTAATAAAAAAAGAAAACCAGGCTGCTTTGCTCTGCTTTCTGACATTATAGTGGCTCTTGGATCAGTTATTTTTGGGAAATCTGTATTAGCCCAATAGCTGATACTAGCATTGGTATTGGTGTATCCCTGCCTCAGTTTACACATCTCATCATCAAGTGGAGTCATGTGACCATTGATTGGAAAGTGATAAACAGTGGACGCACCACTGAACTCTGTTGCTTCAGTTCAAATAGACTTGGGCTCCATTTCTGTCTTGTGGCCCAGCGCACAGCCCATATTTATTTTCTTACAGAATTTCTCCTACTATTTCACAAAGGATAGCAAAATAGAGTAAAAGGAAATATCTTTGAAAACTGTGTATACCATTGCTTCTGTATATGCATCACTGCCAAGAATGACTTTCCAAGATGGCTTTTTTTAGGGGGAAAAATAAGTGATGAGGGAAGCAAATGGTACTCTTGCATTCTGTCCTTACACTCCTTAAAGGAATGGTTCACCCAAAAATGAAAATTCTGTCATCATCTACTCACCCTCATGCCAAATGAAACACAGGTGAAATTTGTTAGTCCATATAACACACAGGGAGGTTGCCAGCACAACTTGGTAGCAGCCTTCTCCAAAACAACTGAAGTCAATGGGGACCTGTTCTTTAGAGTTCCAAAGCAAAAACAGCCAAACAGTCACACTGTGAATAGAAAGACGAAACCTTTACACCATTATTTGTTGCAAATCAATCAGCTGTAGTTGAGATTTGCATTAAATTATGGTGTAAATATACTGTAGGTATAGAAGGCTGCTACGAAGTTGTGCTGGCAACCTCCCTGTGTGTTTATATGGACAAACTTCACCTGTGTTTCAACTGGCATGAGGGTGAGTAGATGATGACAGAATTTTCATTTTTGGGTGAACTATTCCTTTAACCATGAGGCCCATGAACTTATTCTGTCACTTTGTCTCCCCGCAGTGTTTACAGTACAAGACGGACCAGGCCCAGGATGTGAAGAAGATCGAGAAGCTCCACGGCAAACTGATGAGGCTCATGGTGTCCAAGGAGACGCACAGCGGCTCCATGGAGACGGACTGAAACGTTCTAGAAGCCCTGACCTTCTAGAACACCTGGACTGAGATCAGAATCTGGACGCGGCGGTTGTTGAGAGCACAAAACAATAGGATCGGAGCGGAGAGTCGGAGAGAGACGGGCGAATGGGAAGGTTTTGGAGGGGATGGGATGAGATTCCACCTGGCTACCTA
This sequence comes from Centroberyx affinis, assembly GCF_046629955.1. Taxonomy (NCBI): domain Eukaryota; kingdom Metazoa; phylum Chordata; class Actinopteri; order Beryciformes; family Berycidae; genus Centroberyx; species Centroberyx affinis. The sequence continues at coordinate 45,997 of NW_027280416.1, read as the reverse complement.
TACTAATACTGTCAGAGATGTGATGTAAATCTATTTTATTTTTCTCAGGATTTAATTTTTTTTTTATAACACTTTCCTTTTCATTTCCAGTTGAGACTCCCCTCCTGCTTTTCCGCCTTATTATTTCAAATGTTTTGATCACATCCCTGGTTGTATAAATGTGTAGTAAAGCCAGTGTGGGCAGCCAGGAAAATTTAAGGATAGATTAAAGATGGAGAAAGGAGGAAGGGAGGGCTAGGGGGGGTAGAGATCTTCTGCTGCTCTGTAAGCAGATTCGGCACCTTGAGTTCTTTAGAAGAGCTTGCGTTTATTTTCGGTTTTGAGGTGGACTTAAAGGTGGAATGACAAATAAGACGTTGCATGTCTTGTCTATTTACATCTGTATAGTTATGTAGGTTTGGATTTTATAACAGCAGTAGGTTTTCATTTTGTTTTTCCTCATACATGGAGAATTGTGTTCATCACGGACACCATGTGCCACGTGACTGAAGCGGGACCTTCTGATTTCCTTGCAAAACTGTTGAGAAACCCCACGCCTCCAATGCCATTTCGTCTACTGAAAATAACTGCGTTACATGTTCAATAAATGTTTATTTACCCCAGTACTGCCAGAACCTCTCCTGTGTTTGTCTTGTGGTGGTGTTATGAAGGCTACGTGTTGAAACTAATCAGAAATCTGTACATGCTTCTGCTCTGTAGGATGTGTTCTACTGGGTAAAGTTTTAAATAACATACTGTAGTTGAGCAAAGTTCCTCACAAAGAGAGTTAAAGCTAATCAAAGGACAAAAAAAAAAATTTCTTCTGGTTATACGGTATGTAGCTCCTATTTACTCAGCGCACCAGAGCTGAGGTAGTGTTTTCAGTTTCAAATGTATCTGTTTTTACCTCATATCACAAACACTTTAAATTGTCATAATTATAACTTTATTTAATTTTAACTTCTCAGGTACAAATAACGTTGAGTCAGTGTGTCTGCAAGTCCTTTTTAAATTGAATAGTTCCCTTTGAGTCTTGAATACTGTTTCAAGGGTCTTCAAATGTTTTTTTCAGTGCACCATTTTTCTAGTGATAAATTTCCCTGTCTGTGTAGTCATATAATTTGATACTGCTATTGTTTACTTTCCAGGATCATTCGCCAATTTAGTCTTCATTTGATTTAAACTAACTAGTCATAATGTAATTTGAGATATCTGAATTAGCATTTTGGCTAGTCATAATGTAATTAGAGATATCTAAATTAGCATTTTGACTAATCATAATGTAATTAGAGATATCTAAATTAGCATTTTGACTAATCATAATGTAATTAGAGATGTCATTAGAGTACTGCCACTACTGGGCCGATACTGCTGCAGCAGCTGTAGTAGCAGAGCAGCAGCAGTGTTGTTGCTTGCCACACCTGACTAACTACCACCTGGCTTAAAAGTACTGCTGCAGCAGCCGGAACAGCAGCGGCAGTACCTGCCACGTTCCCCGAGACTCCCAACTGGTAAAACTCTTACTGTGGGCTTTGGCAAGAGATTAAGGAGATTGTTTTTTTCTTATCTTTTCTTCTTTCTTTCTTCTTTTCTTCTTTCTTCTTTCTTTCTTCTTTTCTTCTTTCTTTCTTCTTTCCTTCTTGTTTTATTCCTTGCGTTTCTATTCTTGTTTTGTTTATACTCCCTGCAATTTTTTATCCCTGCTTTGTTTTAACCAATCTCTGTGTCTCGTGCAGATTTTGACAGGATTGCGATCATTTGAAGTCCGTGTTTTCACAGGGTCCTCATTTCTCGCCTCAAATGTTACATTTAAGTGACATAAGAGAAAGTTTCCTGCCATGGCCATCAAGCCTCCGATACTACCATGAGGGCGGTGTCAAGAGGTTCCCAACAGAGCCTCTTGCCGCGGTCCAAGCAACAGCTGTACCAGCGCCTCGGGGAGCGAGGCAAAGGTCTGACCGCAACCACGGGCTTTTATTCCCTGAGCTGCTGCGGCCAAACACGTCAGAATTCTGATTGTGATGTCATCAGTGCAGCTGAGACAGTCTCTGATCGGTAGAGCAGATTCCAGCTCCATCCAATGATGTCATAATCAGTTAGAATGTCGAAGCGAAGCCGTGTTCTGATTGGTGGAGGAGAAACAGCGGGCCAAGCCGCCGATTGAATGGCAAAAAATAAAAATAAAGCAATAAAAGAATGAATGCATCAATGAATCAATGAATAACCAATAATAATGACCATCACTGGATGATCCATGTCAGGGTGCAGTCATCATTGCACCTTTGCTCTCTTGTTCATTAGCATAGGCTATGTTTGAGGAAATGGAATGGAATGTGCAGCAAGAAATGAATGAATGAACGAATGAATGAACGGATGGATGAACGGATGGATGAACGGACGAACGAATGAACGGACGGACGAACGGATGGATGAATGGATGGATGAATGGATGGATGGATGAATGAATGAATGAAATAAAATGGTTCCTACACAGATATGGAAAGTCGGGGAATGTATGGAATAACAAGTTGGTACTTTGGTAGTGAAGTAAGGATTTTTTTCAAGTGAAACGGTGAGACAAACAACTCCAGTGCAAAAGCTTTTGAACTTGTAACATTTTCTTATTGAACAGATATACCCGCTGTCAGCTGTAATCATTGTTGCACCATGTCATTGTATGTGTCCATGTGTGAAATACTGCGTTTTAAAGCCTGGAATAGATGCATGTGCTCTTACAGTATTTCCATTGTACTAAACTAGAATTTATAACCTCCTCCTCTCCTCTCCTTGTTTCCTCTCCTCTCCTCATCTCCTCTCCCCTCTCCTCTCCTCTCTCCTCTCCTTGTCTCCTCTCCTCTCCTTGTCTCCTCTCCTCTCTTCTCTCCTCTCCTTGTCTCCTCTCATGCTCTCCTCTCCTCTTCTCTCTCCTCTGCTCTCCTCGTCTCCTTGTCTCCTCTCCTTGTCTCCTCTCCCCTCTCCTGTCCTCTCCTGTCCTTGTCTCCTCCTCTCCTCTCCTCTCCTCTCCTCCATGGTGGGACACAAACACACAAACCGCTCTCCAATTATAGTAGTGGGATATTAAGCGGGTCTTAAAAGCCTTACATTTAACTTAGCCTACCTGTAGTCACACACACACACACACACACACACACACACACACACAAAAGAAAACACTACACTTCCCAGCATCCGTTTCTGCACATTTTCGACTCATTAAGCCACATTCAATTCCAACGAATGAACTTTTTTGTATTCGCCTTATTTTTTCCTTTTGTATATCTCGAAGGATCCAAACGATTTATGCACCGAACCCGGTTAGCATTTATTTTTCACCCCTCTCCATTTCAAAGTTATTTTTGGTAGGCTATAGAGTAAGAGGAGTAAGCTAGGACAGTTGAGAGGAAACAAATATTTGGAATGGAACGGGGCCAGAGAACAGTGGGCGGTTACAACGGCAGGTCCGGTCGAGGAGGTTGTAGCTGCCGTTGCACCTCAAAGGGCCAGAAAACAGGTAAATTAGCATAAACTTCTCCAGACTTTTGTAGATTCCGGTTAACGTTACATTTTCTTGACTGTTTACTGTGTAATTCGTCTTTTCGAGCTGTATCGTCGCATGGTTTCTATGCTAGTTGCACTGAATGCTTCTGCAGTTATGTTGCTGACCAATGTTGCGTTTGTTGCCCAATATAAATAAGTCGGTCAAGGGGCAGTTTGGGATCACAGAGCAGGTTTTTAGCATACTTTTTCAACTTGACAGTGAACTAGCTAACTTTAACATGAAGTTGAGAGTGAATTCACTTTAATCAACTTGACGTCAGTGCCCCGGACGAAACGTGAATCAAGTTGACGTCGTGAACAATTTGTCAACTTTGTGGCAGCCGTTATAATCAGATTGTAACACACAGGGGTCTGCTGTGTGTGTGTGTGTGTGTGTGTGTGTGTGTGTGTGTGTGTGTGTGTGTGTGTGTGTGTGTGTGTGTGTGTGTGTGTGTGTGTGTGTGTGTGTGTGTATGTGTGTTAGGGGCGTTTGGGGGGGGGGGGGGGGGTGTCATTGCATAGCCGCCTGGTTCGTTTTGTCTGAACCTAGTTTCATGGACCAGACATTTAAGTTTGAGTTGTGATCGTCATGAAAAATGGGACCTATTGGTTGTCAGTCCCATAGAAATACCCCATAGAGTACAGTAGAACATAAAAGAGTGAATGTTTCTGTTTCCATGTTTGCAGCTATTCCTGAAAGAGAAAAGCTTTGTCATGCAGCCATCATGTTTTCCCTCAGGAGTTGTGACTGACTGCGGGGCCTTATCTGCCCCATTCTCTACCTAATCCTTTCAGCTGGCTCTACTGGGATATCCACAACAGCCACAACAACAGTGGCACTTTTGTTTTTAAGCATTCCCACATTTTTCCGTAAAATCCTCCTGTCCTGGATAATTATATTATCATGCCCCAGGCCTCAAATTGTTTGTGTCATTGATGGAGAAAGTCACAGAGATAAGGAATTATTGTGTGCATCATGGTTTGCAAAATTGTTGTGTTGTGGGTTTTTTTTCTAGGCACTCATACATGTTAAGCTTGGTAAACTGTTATAGTTCCACTCTAATATGTTCTTGCTTATGCAGTATTTTTACTATAGCCAATTTATGCATTGTAGTGTCTATCTATTAACTGCTGAGCTATTCGTCCTTCCTGCATTCGTCATCTGTCTGCCATCCTCTGTATTCCTTTTTTCCTCTATTCCTCCCTCCTTCCTACCTCACCTGTTTTCTTATCATCCTCCTTCTGTCCTTCCCAGTTTAAATTTTGCCAGTGATTTGTTTAGATTTCGTTTTAGTCTGCATCTGATGACTCAAACGTTCCTTTAGTTTTCATGACATTTTGTCATTTTATCCTTTTTTTTTTTTTTCACTTAGTTTTAGTCAGCAAATCCTCTGGACATTTTAGGCTAGTCTCTGTCACATCCATTTAAGTCATATTTTCATCTCGTTTTGGGTATTTTAGACCTACTAAAACTTTGCAGACGGTTTTTTTAAGTCTTTCCATGCCTGAAGATGTGAAACATGTGCTATATACTGTATGTTAGAGCAAAGATGTCTGCTCTTTCTTTAAAGACAAAATCATGACATGAAGTAGAATGTAATGTAAATGTCATTGTTATTTGAAATGAATACTGTCTGGTTTTCATCAAGTCTTGGCCATGTAAAGTATTTGTTGATAAAGATATTTTACCATCATTTTTATTGATAAACCATTTGCCTTCCCCTTGTCCTACTCATCCTTGTCCATCCAGTCTCTCTCCATCCACCCGTCCCTCTCTCGGTGCAGACCTCAGCACCATGTTCACCGAGGTGCTGGTTGGACTGGTGATCGCAGGATTGATCTTCTTCCTGGTTCAGAGGAGCAAGACCCAGGTTCTGAAGACGGAGGATGGCTGGTGGGGGCCTGGAGTGCCCCCCGAAGACGGGGAGGACTTCACCATCCGCCCCTACAAAGTCACCACTGGCGACGAAGAGCTGGAGGTTAGTTTCACTGTTGTTTTCACAAAATGTTTTTATTTCTTTTTGGGCTCCATTTGGCAGAAAACAGCTGAGAAGAACAGGAAAGATGAGGAAAAACTAGGAAAAGAAATGGAGAGGTGTTGACTTGTTCTTGGGCAAGATTCAAATTTATGACGTTAATACATTATAGTTATGACATCTTCATACAATACTAATTCTCCTGCACTGACATGTTGACACCTACTGGCCTCTATCTCATAGAGAATACATCTTAACTTGTCTATGGTCCAGATTGATAAAAACCTTCATTCCTTCGACTTCAGCCAGCAGATGCTCAGAGTTGGACCATTACAGTCTTTGAGGACTTCTGCATTCATTTTGCCAAAGTAAACTATATCATCAGTCAGAAATGCATAATCCATAATCCAAACCAACTACAGGAAACACAGTTTTATAAGCAGACGGGTGTTGACGTGTGATAGCAGCATCTTTGAAAGCCGAGCATAAAAAAATGAACCGAGGGCAAACTGCAGCCTGGACTGATGCTCATATTCAGCTATGTGTTCTTAACTGGTGTGAGATCCAGAGAAGGTAAAATGCAGAAAAAAAGAGACAGACTAAAGCTCAAGTTACAGGGACTGGAATCAAATTTGTTTTCACTCCCCAGCTGCCAAAATTTTTGGTTACCAAAACTCTGTCCAATAAACAAGCTACTTGTGAGTCCATGTGACGTTTGTGTACAAGTCCTGGTTTGTTCATAATTGGGCAGTGTGAACGTAAACAAACCAAATACAAAAATGCAAGAAAATAAACTTTCCCAGAATAGTTTTAGAAAACAAACTGTATGTGTTATCGCACCCTTACTCAACTGAATTAAGTACCCAGGTTGAAAAGTTTTCAAAGCCCTCACTGTACTCTCTCCACTCTCCTCTGCTCCCAGGACCTTTACAGGAGGATAGACCAGACGCGCCCCATTCCCTCTTTGGAGGACAGCCAGTTTAATTACGGCTTCAACTCCCAGTACCTGCAGAAGGTGGTGTCTTACTGGAGAAACGACTTTGACTGGAGGAGACAAGTGGACAAACTCAACCAGTACCCCCACTTCAAAACCAACATCGAAGGTGAGGCTGCACTGCTGGCACATTCGTGAAGAAGATACTGTCCTATAAGTCCTGTGGAGTGTGACACTAACATTACTAGGGATTGGGTTTACATTCCCTATGTAGGTCAGTGGATAGAGTTTGGTATCAACACTGCCAGGGTTAGTGGTTCCATTCCCTGTGTTGTTCAACAGATAGAGCAAGGCACTAACACTGCCAGATTTAAAGCATAACTCCAACCATTTTCGACCTGCACCCTATGTTAACATCGATTGTTTGGGGGGTTGATTTATTTATTTGTTTATTTATTTTGAGTATTCATTGGCCTTATAGTACTGTATTAGAGAGATGCACACGCACGTAGCTGTGTAGTTAAGCAGTTGTCGAGAATTTGGTCAGAATTGACTGTTATGATGGGAAAATTGGGACCAGGTTAAAAAAGGCTGAAGTTATGCTTTGAGGGCTCTAGCTTGATCAGTAGAGCATGTAGTTTTCATTTGGTTTCCTATGGCTGTAAAGGAAAGCTCTCAAGCTTGCAAACTTTAATTTTTCATCTGCAAAATTCTCATCCAGTTGATCTGTGTCCTGTTCTTGCGTTTTGAACTCCATCCAGGCATCGATGTCCACTATGTGCACGTGAAGCCCAAGAACCTACCGGAGGGAACCAGCGCTGTTCCACTGATGATGGTTCACGGCTGGCCCGGCTCCTTCTACGAGTTCTATGGGATGATCCCACTGCTGACGGAGCCGTCAGACCCAGATGACCTTGTGTTTGAGGTGGTGTGTCCCTCCATACCGGGCTATGGCTACTCCGAAGCCCCACATAAGAAAGGTCAGTCAGCCGAAATCCGGCCCGGTGGCATACAATGTGAAATGCAGTAATAAGACGGTAAAGACTGCTAATCTTTTCATCTATGGTCTCGTTTGTTTACCATATTTACACTAATGCAATGAATGTGGTAATGATGTATTGATATTGAAATGCTACACACACTTGTGAGAAAGAAATCAAACATCCCCAGAAACTGCCTGGTTTCATACTGCAGTTTCAGACTCTGTGTGTGTGTGTGTGTGTGTGTGTGTGTGTGTGTGTGTGTGTGTGTGTGTGTGAACGTGTTTCTGTGGTTGTTGAAGGTTTTGACTCGGTGTGTGCGGCGCGCGTCTTCCACAAACTGATGAAGCGTCTGGGCTTCCAGCAGTTCTATGCCCATGGAGGAGACTGGGGCTGGCTGATCACCACCAACATGTCTCAGCTGGAGCCCAAGTAAGACAGAAAAGGAATTCCTCAACACCTGAAAAAATGTCTGTTGCAAGATAATGTTACTTAGTTGAAGTACAATTACACAAAATTTTGAAATATTACACCATATGCTAACCATGCAAGGTGCTAACCTAAATTCTTGCAGTGTACATCTGCTTGTCCTGGGAAGAGCAATCCTGTGAAAATATATATTTATCATATAATTCCCATAATCTCTAATTAGCTTGTCTTTGTAATTTCTTGAATAATGTGGAGCCATATTGCTCTATTTTTTCAAATAAGATGTTTTTTGCGTACCCCAGGATAGTGAAAGGCTTGCACGTGAACTTTGCCCCTCCCTCCAAGCCGGGGCTGCCCATGATTTTGTCCATCATGCTCGGCCGTCGCTTCCCCAAGTTGTTCGGCTTCACTGACATGGACATTGAGCGCCTTTATCCCTGCATGGAGAAACTGGTGGTGGAGTCCATCAAAGAGTCTGGCTACATGCACATCCAGGCCACCAAACCTGACACCGTGGGTAAGGGCTGAAAAACAGAAAACAAGGCGGACTGAGGCAGCATCATAGTTACATTAGTTACATTTTTTACGCAGTTAGCAGACTCTCTTATCGGGAGAAACACTGAAATGAGAGCAACAGTAGAATGAGCTTTAATTCCTAGATCACCAACACTGCAAGCAACCAGTAGTAAGGAGTGCAAGGGACTGAACCACAGTGATACAATGAAGTGATAAGATGAAACAAAATATCTGTGTGAAACCTTGAATAATCAAGGCTAAGGAGAGAGGTGGTTGTGTGTGTGTGTGTGGGGGGGGGGGGGGGGGTAGCATAATGGTCAGATAAGCAAGTTTGTGGTCAGAGTCAGATTGGTCAGACTGGCTGGGACGGCAAGGAAAAAATATACTATCTCCCCTCCCTTAACAAATACTGTTGAATTGCCCCGGAGCAATATACACTTAACTCCCAGTTGTTCTAGTGGAGCTGCTCAGTGGCCAACAGTACAAGAGAGGATGTACAGTACTGTGCAGCTCCCAGATGAATGTGTGCTTGTACAGTTCCTCCCCCTGGAGCTATTAGCCAAGGAATCTGTTGTTGGTCTTCTTGCCTGGTTTTATTAGGGTTCACAAGAGAGTGTAAACAACTAGGATTAATGGGACAGAGATACGGTTAGAGTTAGTGTTGGGGTTGGCTATGGGAGATTAACATTGGGAATTTACAGTACAATCACAACAAATACTCTAATTATAATGAATAAATAGCTAATGATTTTTAACTTTAATTATCATCATTATTATTACTTCAAGTCACTTTCTCTCCCCTCAGGTCGAGGACTGAACGACTCCCCAGTCGGTCTGGCTGCCTACATTCTGGAGAAGTTCTCCACATGGACCGACCACGACTTCAGGAGCCTGGACGACGGAGGACTCACCAGGTACAGTGAACAGAATAGAATATAATAGAGAATAGAATAGAATAGAATAGAATAGAAAAGTATCAGTGCTGACATTTGCCATCAAGGCATCCATCCTGTTAAAACTTTCACTTTAGCGTAGTAGTACAGCACACTGTTAAGCCCACTTCTCTTATCAGTATCAAATTATTACAATTATATAATAAGTATCAATATACTATAAGTAGTTATTATTTTCATTATTATTGGTAGTAGCAGTGGGAGTGGTTGTAGTAACCTAGTATTTGTGGTTAGTGGTAGGAGTAGTTATGGATCATGCAACCATTGTGGAAGTCCCACTTTTTTTTGTCGATATATTTTTTCTACTATAAAATATTCAAGTAAGATTTGTCTGCATTACTGATCCAGGACAGATGAAGGATAAATGAATGAATGGGGTCCTTGAGTAGCATTAATAGCAGAATCATCATTATCGTCATTACTGTTATGTTAAAGTACTGCAGCCATTATCTGCTGTGCCTGTGTTGTCTAGCATCTGTGTGTTGCCTTGCAGGAAGTTCTCTCTGGATGACCTGCTGACCAATGTGATGATCTACTGGACGTCCGGCTGCATCATCTCCTCCATGAGGTTCTACAAGGAAAACTTCAGCAAAGGCCTCAACCAGCCCCACGAGAAGTGAGTGGCATCCCAGAGTCTAGCACTACCCATTTGTTCCAATGAGAAATGCAAAAAAAATAATAGCAAGTAATTTTAATGGTACCTAAAGAAGAAACTTCTGGGGGCATACTGTGTGAATTGTTTAGTGAAGAAATTTGTCATCATAAAATTCAAATTATGAAACAGGTAGTTCTGGTCCTCATTTCTGATTGGCTGAGTCGCCTTCAAAGCTTGAACCTGATAAAAGCACATCTGAGGCTATCTGAACAGTTATATACATATTAATTTGTTTAGCTACTGTACAATAACTATATTGTTTCACAGAAAAATAACATTTAATTATTATTAACATTTAATTATTTCTCAGTTTTTAATCAGGATTGGCTTTATGTTTTTTTATTTACGTGGTGTATTGCCACTGTTTTGTAAAAGCAATAAGCTACTCAAAGCCATGCTTTACATAAGGGATAATGTACACTGAGCCGGTCATGTGTTTCAAAACCTTGACACTTTCGGCTTATTTGCAAGCTTAAGTAACTTACAAGCTTTCACCACAAAAAATAGTCCAGCAGCACTGTTTGCAGTAACCAAGGAGTAACATTTTTGTGGCACAAGATGTCATGATTTAATTCGATTAGAAATCAACGAAATCGATTTTCTGACTTAAATATTAAGGTGTCCCTTTAAATTTGACACTAACACACCATCCTCCCCTCCCAGGATCCCAGTGCATGTGCCCACTGGTTTTGCCTGCTTCCCCAACGAGTTGATGCACACACCCAAGCTGTGGGTCAAACAGAAATACCGCAAACTCAAGACCTTCACACCCATGGCCAGCGGCGGCCATTTTGCTGCCATGGAAGAGCCCCAGCTAATGGCCCGGGACATCCAGAGCTTCACCAAGACACTGGAGAAGAAGAAGAAAAAGTAGAGGATGGATTGATGAGCAGGTTGATTTGTGAGTGGATGGGCAGATCGATTGGTTGGATGGATGTAGAGAAACAAGATCTGGAGCATGTTCATGAGCAGTAAGCAAGTAGAAACATTCAGATTGGGATTCTAGGTTAAGACTTGTCTGTTGTGTTTCTATGAGGTGGGATTGATAAAACAATATACTATAGCTCTATCAGTGAAATGTCTTAATACTTATCAATATGTGGACCAGTCTTGTGCAGTGTTAGTATCTGAAAAATTGATTGATATCTGGCACAATGGAGTTCATTGGAGTGGATTGTCAAACTGGTTGAAACTTGCACTGTGGAGAAAGCAATACAGAAAGAACAGAAAATGCAAACTAATGGAATTTGTTGCCAGCAGGAAAATTATGGCAACTCTTTTCAGACTTATAGTCCCATGTCAGCACTGTAATATGAACAGTGGGGTTACACAATAATCAGATGTGACGATAAGAGATGCAGGTTCCATCTGAACAACAGCCAGAGGCTTTTATTGTGAAAAGAACCACAGAAACTGGGCAAGAAAGAAATAAAAAATAAAGCCTAGGTCCTTTTGGAGCATCTACCTATCTACTTTTTGGACCCTCAACCTCAACCTTGTCTCTCAACCTGGAGGTTGATTTATGTAATGTGAAAAATATCTCCCATATACAAATTTATTGTCACGATTTTAATCTTTTTTTGTTACAAAATAATGAATATTTGCAGCCTTTAGGCTTACTTCAATTACTAATCAAGTGAAACAGCCTGAAATAAAAAAAATAAAAGTCATCATTTGGTGTCAAAGTTAACATTCTGCAAGTAAATGCCTGGTAAACATTCAGAAAGCTCAAGGAGTCACAAGGAGGCATCAGATTGTTTTGGGGGGTCATGAGCTGAAAAGGTTGAGAGTCACAGTGCTGTGGGCCGGGCCACTAGCCAGCTTACCAGCCAGCCAACACACTCACACTTAGAGGTGAGGGTGTGTGTGTCTGTCCAGTCTAAAACTCCAGTATCCAGCACCCATTCATTCTCTCTCCTGCTGTAGCTGTTTGAGTTCCTGGCTTCCTCTAAACTCGCCTCAGCCTTGTAGTCTTGACTGTAGTTTACTCAGCAGCCCCAGATGGGAGGTCAGGGAGCGCTTGGTGTTGTTGTGATGACAGCGTGGAGAATGTGCCAGACATTCCTCTCCCTGATAACGCTAAACTCCTTTACGCTAGACACACAACCATGCTGCTGCCACACGATTGCCTGGCACCTCCAAATCCTATTTTTCTTTCTTTATCGTAGTGAAATGCATGCATAGACTTTTGTGTGCTCAGTACATTTTATCACACTTTCAAACCCATTCAAACCCCATTTTATTTTTTCAGAAATGTACTGGCGCTATCAGATATTTTGACAAAATTCTGGATGAACTGTTTACGTCCAACAACAGCACACTACTGTATTGCGACAACCACAGCTGCCTTTGATAATATTTAATCTGGAGCTTTGTCAATTAACTGTTATCTATCAATTTATTTCCTAGTATACTTACAGAGCATAAATTACACAGCATGACTCACTGATTAGCTTTGATTTGGTGCTTCCAAGCACTGTAAATTACAATGGCTAGAAACAGAAGTTACCAGTTTAACAATTTTGATTTGGTTTCAAAAAGCTTCTGTTGATACTTTGATATTTAGTATACTTACTGTAACTTACTAATAGACTGAAATGAGAGTAACAATGCTGAAAAGAGACCAAAATGATAATTCATGCTCATGATTATCTCATACAGTATATACCACCAGTAAAGTTGAGTAGACAAGTTTTGTTTGAAAATGATAAATGAACCAATTTATTCACTGGATAGAAATTGGTTAATCTTGTTTTAGTTGGGAGAGTTGTTTTTTTGTTTTTTTTTCCACATTATTGGTATAGTGTGAGATTGAATGTTTACCCAGTAATGCCTTGAAAATTAAATTTCTATACTTTTTTGTCTAATTTTTGGCTAGCTTGTGAAATAGTATTTTCATTGATAATACCACCAATAATTGATCTTTGCCTTTTTAAATTATAGATAAGAAACAGAATCACTATTGCAGTGTTTGACATCATTCCAAGATGGCCTGGATGGCATGTTGTATTTTATATGACAATGTTCTGACATTATTGTTTGACCAAATAAAATTGATATCGAGTGGTGCATTGTCTCAGTGTCAGTCTCTTATATAAAAAGACAGTTTTCTGGAGCATCCAGATGGCTCAATTGGTTAAGGCACATCCCAAGTCCTTCAATGTCCTCAATTCGATTCCAGCCTGGGACCTTTGCTGCATGTCATCAACCTGTCTCTCTCTCTCTTGCTCTCTCTGCTGTTGACTGTGAAAATCAGAAATACCAAAAAATAAAAAAGATTCATTCATTTGTTGCACAAGCCCCTTAGTTATATATGCCCATAAATGCATGTGCCATGTTGTAGATTGATGATACTTGACATTGCCCATTATTGATGTGTTTTCTGCAGTTTTATTGAATCAATTAAGTGAATTGTGTGTGTGAGCGCATGTGTGCTTGTGTTTGCATGTGTGGTGAAAATAATTCTATTAAATCAAGATTCCTCTATTCCATCTCGTTGACATCATATGTGTGTAAGGGTCCAACAGTGCTAAATTTCCTCCTCTGTGTTATCCAAGCCAGGGGAATCCCATCCCAGAATATCTACCCCAAAGTTTTCAACCAAACAGAAATGCACATCCACCACCTCCCTTTGGTGATGTTCCACTGCCCCAAAACCCCCAGTCCCACCCCTGTCCAGCTGTTAGTGGGGCTTGGAGTTTCCCAAGCCCCCTAGTGCCCTGGCTCGGGACACCCTTCCAATCCTCCACTCCCCCAGACCGGCCTGCCTGCCTGCCTGCTCTTCTTGGCAGCTGAACGTCCAGGGGAGGATCAGGACGACCAGGCGGGGGAGATAAGGACCACTTGAAGATCCCCACATTACCTCACCCGATAAGGAAACAAGTAGAGAGAAGGAAGGAGCGAGGCAGAGAGAAAGAGAGAGGGTGAGACTTGGAGGGATCCGGATGGACAGTGATGCGTAGAGAAGCAGCCAGGAGGAAAACGAATAAACGCCGTTGGTGTGACCGTGGAGCATTTTCATCAGCTGTTCGGGGGTCTGGGTTTCCAACTGGGGTGGTCCTCACTGGAGCTGGAGCATCAGAGATGTTCGTGAACTTTGGAAAGGCACTCGGAGGTGCTTGCAGCTCACTTGCACAGAATGGTCTTCAGTAGCTATTGAAAAGATTAATACAAAGCAGACTGCAAATGAAAGTGGACTAAGGAAGATAGTTAAGTTTTAAGGCATCAGGACAGGCTGCTACACCAGTTTGGGAGGGTGCTATCCAGTAGTATCCATGGCTGTGAATCCTCTGGAAGGTCTCATGTCGGTTGCGATGGACCACCAGCTCATCTCCTGCACCGCAGCCGACCCACAGAGCCAGCAGACCTGTCCAGCCAGCAGCCAAGCATCCCTGCATGGCCACAGGCAGAGTGTACGCAGCAGCCGGGAACCAAGAAAGTGGGTGAGTCTGCCTGCTCTGCATTTCATTTCTACCCCATGTGATGGAGACGTGTCCTTTGCTGTATTAAACTATGGAGTATTGCAAGTCCGTAATGTATTATCACAATGGTGTAAAAACAGGACAGGACAATGTAAGTGTTACATAGGTTGAAAGTTTCAAACCTGAAATTCAAGCATGACCCTGGTTTCAAAGACTGGTCATGATGCATTTTTCAACCCACCCACACCAACCTGACCCAAGCCAGTTGGCCCCAGTTTGGTTTTTGCCAGGTTGGGGCGTAATTGTCAAGAGTCTGACACAGATGTGCTTTGATCCAGGTGCATTCTGGGTCTGGGCCCAGCTCCAGTTCAGGCCCAAACACCGGTTCTGGTTCTGGTTGTGGGTCGACAGTCCAGGCCAGGATGCTGAGGCCCCAGCACTCCCCAGAAAACGCTGCCAGGGAGAGGAGCCGCGTACGCAACCTGCGACAGGCCTTCCACAGTCTGCAGGTAGACCACACACACAGGAAAGGATAGGATAGGAATAGATCCAATCAAGTTCTGCCTAGACCCAAAAACATATTTTCGATGGGGAAACATTGTAAGAAAAGATAGTAATGGCTGGATTTACACAAGATCAGGAAATTAAAAAAATCTGATCTTTACATGACCTTGATCTGAGAGTTATTCAGTATTTAGCCTGAAATGATCAAATTTGGGTCACACCAGGTTAAAGACAGTTTTTATATTCTTGTGTGCATCTAGCCTCAGAATAATACATCTACTGTACAGCATATCCATCTTTATGACATTTACACTTGCCATTTTAGCCATCTGACTGCCACTGTTCATTGTGGTTTACAAGTGAAGAGATAAGGGTGCAGTGACTTTCTCGAGACTTTGATAGGACTCATGTCTGTTGTGGTGATCAAAACTGCAACATTTTCTTTACAGGACAGTCAGTCTAATTAATAAGCCACACTGCTGCAAATAATCCGACATATTTGTCAGCACCAAGACACATGACTGTTGCAGGTATCAAACTTGTGACCTTTTTGGTTATGGGACTGTCTCTCTAACCGCTAGCCCACCCTGTCACCCTACAATATGCTAATGTCTATTATGTGCATAATACCAATCCAATATCTAGAACTTATAAATCTTCCCCTGGGGTAAATTCACTTTCAATTCAGTCAGCTGAAAATGTAAATAAAATCTCAAATTCCTTGACTAATGATCAAGCATTCATTCTCAGATTTGACAGCCCTCACGAGCAAGAGGGTTTTGATATTTGGATATTGTGGAAAATCCTCCTGAGTTTGAATTGAGTGACTTGAGAGGGAACTGAACCCAGGTCTGTCCGACCTCCTCCCCTCTCTGCAGGCTGCTCTGCCCTCAGTCCCACCAGATACCAAGCTGTCCAAACTGGATGTTCTGGTTCTGGCTACCAACTACATCGCCCACCTAACAGAGACTCTGGACCAGGGAGGGACTGAGCACATTCTGCCCTCCAGGCCGGGCGGATACCTCCATCCTGTTAAGGTAAGACTGGAAAACCAAATCCTGGTCCTAACCATGGTGTGTATATTATACTGTGTACTGTGTGTATATTGTACTGACTGTTACTGACCTATACATGCACTGCTGAATGTATATGGCAAATTATGGCATATTTGTTGGGTCTATAGGCAAGTACTGAATGCAGCATACAAGCTGGCCAATAGCTGGCAAGAATCTGTGGAAAAAACCAATGCGTAACAACAGTGGTGATGAAAAGTTGGTCGGGAGGCAAAATTGGTTCAAATGGCAACAAAATTACCAATTAAATAGATAAATAATAACAATCATTGTTTCATTTTTCTTGCAAAGACTTGAAAACATTTTTGGGTACGTGTAATTTGTCACATGTTCTCATATATATTTTCACCCTGTTAAGTTAACAAGATGAAAGCTAATATATCTGTACACGACCACAGATCTAGGTGATGAACTGTATTAGCATGACATGTTAGATAGCATTCAAATTTTTTAAAATAGCGTATTGTCACATCTTGCCAAATAAATTTTTACTCAGTATTGGGTTTACTTACATCTTCTTGATGCCAAGCAATTATGTATGATTCATGATCATAGTGTGCTGTCTCTCCCTCCAGAAGTGGCCCATGCGTTCCCTGCTCTACTGCGGCAGCATGGGAGAGCTGCTATCAGGAGTTCCAACCAATCAGACGCCTCCACCAGGACGGGACGGGACACGCCCACTGACCCCCACCTTAGAGGCAGACACAAAATAACTCTGGACGCACCTTTCTCCCCTTTCCTTGACTCTTAATCTCAGCCAGCCAGGTACTGAATCGTGCACTGATGTGATGACAAAGGACAAGTCAAAGCAATGTGGACAAAGTGATCTGTAACATTTAGCAGTGTTGGAGAAACTGCTTTGAAAGTACAGTTACTTACTTGGTGAAGCTGAACTACAGCAAATCTATCCTAAAGAGAAATATATTTTTGTTAATTGTAGTTATTTAGAAAAAGGAGTTCAAACTACTTTATAAAAATGATCCTATGTGCATCTCCAATATCATAAAATACAAAATCTCATGACTGCAAAACATACCACTGATCAGATACGCAGCAAGCTTACTACAGTGGGACGGGCTTCATGCACTTTCTACTCATCAGTTTTCTAAGCCACGACAATCAAAATAAAAAAAATAAAATAAAAATAACTACGTCTTCTGTGGTTATCTCTCAGTTTTAATGCAATGTCATTATTCTACGGAAAAGCAATGTGTTTGCCCCCCCAAGAAATTCTCTAGAAAAAAAGAAGAAAACCAAACATTTCACTTTTACTTTGGTGGGAGATAAAATACATTCAGTTTTCAGTTAAAATATATTGCAGTTTTCGGTGTCTTTTGAGTATAAAGCTCAGGGCTTAAATTACCTCCAGCCACATGGTTAATTTTGGTAGTGGCTACTAGGTAAATCTGTCAGTTTCACCAGCCATTTTGGCAGGTTGCCAGGCGGTGTTACATCATCTTGGTAGCTTAAAAGTTAGTTTCATGTCCTGATTAGGTAAAAATACAAATCCAAAAGCTGTTTTATTTGATCCATGAATACACTGCATGTGTAGCTCTGCAGGAGCTATACAGGCAGAGAAAAACAATCTCTGATTATTGGAAAAGGTGTTGGTTTTTCTTGCTCTAAAACCCTGAGGATTTGTACAGACAGAAAAGGAAGAGAGTAGACACACACACACACACACACACACACACACACACACACACTCACACAGGTACAGATACATTCACACACACAGATTAATACACATAGACAAGCTTTATATTCATCCTCCTTGACATTTTTAGTGTGTAGGCCTACATGTTTGTCTACTGCAGTGAATGCCATGCCAATGCTAAAAATTCCATCATTATCTGAACATTAGACAGCAGGGTGTCAGGTATGAATTTAATAGAAGGAAATGAAAAGGCTGCTTCACTTAACAAATTACACCACTATTATTTATAACAGAAACATGAAACACAAATCACCACATGGAGGAACAGTGTGTAACCGTTTATCTTGATTTAAAGGTTGTACAGTATTATAGTTTTATTTTGTCAGACTTTACGTTCACAGGAAGATTTCTGTCACGTGTGCTTTTTGTAAAAACAATTAAAATGTACCTTTATCAGGGTCTCCTACTTTTTATTTAGATGTTTTTGGTGTCAGATAAAGTGTGTGTGTGTGCGTGCGTGGTGGGAGTGAAAGGATGGACAGACAGATAAGCAGCAAGGGAGGGATTGTTGTGGGAACACATGGCAGCTGTCTGTCCAGCTGTGAAACCCTGACCACTTCATATCTGCGTAGTAATGACCACTTAGCCACAACTCTTCCACAGAACGCACACGTTACACGCCATTTACGATAAGAATTCATGCATGTTAGTCATTCTTTGGAGTTGTAGTTTTGCAAACATTTCTCGGAGGAAGGAATAATCTCATTGGTTGAGAGCCAAAAAATCATAGTTTTTCTGACTAAGTAACGTCAGACCGAAGTCCAGTAAAAAGGCAATGAGTAAGAGAGGAGGAGGTAATATTATGAACCTTCCAAGTTCAAACTAGTCATACTAGCCTATAGGTAAGCTAGTTAGCTAGCCTGCTAACCTTCCAACATCATGAATGCCATGGTGATGATTGAAAGAAGTCATTGCTATTTATAATCTTTATTTATATTTTGAAAAACTGTGGTTCTTTGGCCCCGCCCACTGACGTTTAACTCAACCAATGAGATTATTTCTGCCTCAAGAACAACTCTGCCTCCGAAAAATGTTTATATAACTGAAACTCCAATCTACGACTTGCATTAATGTGAACAACTCTCTGCAAAAGGCAGAAATCAGAGAACCAAGACTCAAAACTGATTTTGCAGACTCACAAAATTTGTTAGGATTTGTTATCTCCAAATGATACTGTAGTTGTAGTATTGTCAGCTCTCAACCAGAAAATGTGCCCTTATCCCCAGAAAATCCCCCTAGGTGCTGTCATCGTCATTTACACTGCATGCCAAGTGTGAAAATCTTGGAGAGACAGGCTATTGGTGGCATGTAATACAAATTAGATTTAGGTCCAGACAGGCATGTTGAAATGGCTCATGTACAAACTAAATGTTAGGTGTTCCTCAGAAAATTGTAGCCTACTTGGACTTCATCTTACACAAGATAGTAACATTTAAATTTTTAGCCAAGGTAAAGTGAATTCATTTCATTTATAAATTACAAGTTTCAGATGATGAGCAGATAATACATTGATTAACTAACTGGGTAACTTAAGTTATGGTGCACATTACTTGAATAATTGAATCTCTCCAGTCCATTGGCAGTGAGAAATGTTGTAACTAATGCACTTTGCCATCCCATGACGAAAGTGAGATGGGATTTCAAAATTATTAGGAATGAGAACTGAGAGAAGGCCAAATGCTGCATATCACTGTGACGGATGAATGCTTTGTGCACTGCATTTTCAAAATGTCAATTTATAAGGAATTAGGAGCCTAATTTTCAGATTGATGCCCACACATTTTTCTAAACTACACTATTTCTTTTGAATAGAGCCTTGAACCTACTCAGCACATAAGGGACAATGCCACACAATGAACACATGAACCCACCCAAACTACAAGACAAGGCTAGATTAGAAATAGGTAGAATACATTGGATTCCAAACTCACAAGTAATCCCAACTCAAATATTTTAGCTAAGCTAAAAATGCTGCATTTCCCAGCATCTTAAAGTATTTTGTACGTTCCCCACCACTGCACTTTACAGGGCCTTTTCCTCTGGAGAGTCAATGGGGCTGTAAGGCGATTAGTCTTTGGCTGAAAACTAATCATGTGAACCATAAGTTAAGTAATTGGATGTTTTTGTGATATTTTCATGACATTTAATGCATCTACCACCAATTTTGACATAAACAATATCACTTAAATATTAACACCGGCCCTTTGATTGCAAAAACAGCATAATAACACGTTTGTCTATTGAA
The DNA here is from genome assembly GCF_046629955.1 of Centroberyx affinis. Lineage (NCBI taxonomy): Eukaryota > Metazoa > Chordata > Actinopteri > Beryciformes > Berycidae > Centroberyx > Centroberyx affinis. The sequence continues at coordinate 26,078 of NW_027280416.1, read as the reverse complement.
ATGGTTTCAAAGCAACAACATTAGCCACACTTAAGCTCCCTTGCAGCTCCTTTACATAACAGTATAATTATGTAGAAACAAAATTGAACAAAATTTGACGCAACTGGATCTCAGAGCTAACAGGCCGATCATTCACCTGAACTCACCTGAATATTGGCAAGTGAAATTCTTGGACTGGGTCACACCTTGAGACACATAAACCATCAGTAAAAAACACTTCCTAGTCTCCCTCTTTTTTGACACTTATTTGTAGTTTCTATATACCAACTCATAATTTACCATGTATCATATTTTGTTGCTGTATAATTAGACTGTAATTACAGAAATGAGGGAGCTGTAATTTTAAGGATCGGCACAGAAATCAGATGCGATAAATCCTGTTTGTAGGGTTGAGAGAAGGGATGAGAACGCCTGCGCACTTTCTCTCTCTCTACGACGGATGAGAGGCCAGACTAACTGAACTCGTCTCCCCCTTGAACAAGATGGGCTCGGCTCCACGAGAAATAGCCCGGCGTTCAAGGCTATTCCAATAAATCTCTCCGGTGGGGGGAGGGGAGGTTGCTACCCCTGTTTCCCTCGTGTAGTGATGACTAATTTGGAGCTGCTGGAGTCTGACTACTAAGGCGGAGGTTACAGAAGGAAAGGAGAAGCCAGACGGTTTGGTAAAGCAACTGCGAGAGAGGCGGAGATCAAATCAGGATCAGAATCACGGTTTGCAAAGTACATTTATCTGTGCAGAAGTTTTGAGCTGGTGGATAGTACTGACAGAAGAGAAATAAGTATAGAATAAGCATAGACTTTAGAATTGAAAACTTTCAAAACGTACAGACAAGTGCTGCAAGAAAGTATGTAGTGCATTTGCAAAGGTGGGAATGAGAGAACAAGCATGACGCACAAGAAAGATATGCACAATTGTGAGCTTCTAATCAGGATTAGTGAAGATTTGAATATTATATTTGGATATTATCCACAAAGATTCCCTGTTTCTTACTCGGTTAACTTTGAACCAGAATAAATAAGTCATACATACTCTTCTACTACTCTACTACTTTTACTCAATTCCTACTTTTTACTCAACTGCATCTAACCAACAGATACCAGATAGTTACTTATAAGAAAAATATTTCACAAACAAACATGATGTTTTCATAAAAATGCTGTTTTTTTTCCTAGAGCAAGCCATCTTTAAGAAGAAGCAATCATAGTAAACATAAATAAACTGGGAACAACTGCAGCTTAATCCATCAAAGTTGTATATGGAAACAAAAAGGCTCCTTGCACTGAAATACAAGAACATTATATTGAACATATAATTTTTCATGCCAAATAAAAATATAAAATATTTTTACTCAAGTAGAATCTGAATACTCCAATTTTCACTCAAGTTCCATTCCACCAGAGATTTCCACTTTAATTTAGGTAAAGAATTTATGCACTTTCACTTTTTATATAGAATAGGAGCCTCATTGTAAATAGCAAAACCAAAGCATACAGTATATTGGGGCAGTTACCTCAGTCACAGGTGCAATACAAGGGATCAACTCCATCTACAGGCTCTGATGCTGCCTTCAAAGTGTGAGTGTATGTGTCTGTGTATGATTGTGTATGCGTTTGTGTCTTTGTGTCCATGTTTTCATGTAAAAACAGCTATTTATGCCACTGGGGCTGCTCCAAGTAAGCCCATGTCCAAACTCCCTGCCCCCTCATTCCCCCATGCTGGGAGATAATCAACATATTTTCAGTATCTCCCGCTCATTATGGCCGGTACATGCTGATTTCAGGCTGGATTTATGGAGCTGTGTGGCCACACTCCCCCTGCTTGGCCAGGCCTTTGCTGGGAGTGAGCAGGAGTAGAGAGAGAGAGAGAGAGAGAGCGGGGATGAGAGGAACTAGAAGGACGACTGGAGAGAAGGATGAGGAGGAAGAGGGGAGGGCGGCGGAGAAGAAGGAGAGAGAGGAGAAGGAAAGTGGAGATTAAGGAGGAAGAAAGACAGGAGAATATAAGAACAAGGTGAAAAAGGAGATAAAGAAGAAAGAGTTGGAAGAGAGCAGAGGAGAAGGAGTGAGGAAGAGGATGGTGTTGAACAGAATAGCTGAGAACAATGGAGAGAGGTGAGAAGGAGACTAAGAGTAATAGAAGCAGATTGGAGTGTTGCAAACTTGAACATTTTTCAGAGGCAGAACTGCTCTGGAGGCAGAAATAATTCCATTGGTTGAGTTATACCTCAGTGGGCGCAGCCAAAGAACCACAGTTTTTCGGTGCCAATCAGCTAACTGGCAAACCTGAATGGCAAAGAAGGAACTCTGGTCAAAATGTAAATATAAATATAAATGGCCATTAATGATGTTGAAAGGTCAGCAGCTAGCTAGCTAGCTTACCTAGATAACTATAAGCTAGTAAGGTTAGTTTGAACTTGGAAGGTCAGATAGGCTAACTAGCTAACCTGGATAACTTAGTGTGGCTACATTGCATTCTTTCAGTTAGTAGCAGAGCGCTAGGCTTCATACCTTACCTTTTTCACTGGGCTTCAGGCTAATGAAGCTTTGCCAGAAAAACTGTGGTTCTTTGGCTGCACCCATTGAAGTTTAACTCAACCAATGAGATTATTTCTGCCTATGAGAAATGTTTGTACATGTAAAACTCCTATCTGTTGGAGAGGAGCTGTTAGCAGTAAATTATTGGGGTTGTTACTGTTCTGTTTCACATAAACACGACCTCCTTTCAAACGTGCTGAACTGCTTCCTTCCTCTGCTGATATTACAGTGTTCAGGGCAACAACACTTTCAACAGATTTCCCCAAAGCATCTAATCACCAAGTTAATCTTTGTTGCAATGATTTTCCAGGGAACTGAAAATGAACTGAATAAATGACTTGGCATGGCAGGGGAAGACATCCAGGTTCTTTGTTTATGGAACATCCTCATGTCCAAATTTTGAACCTATGACCAAATCTATTTATCGATTTATGAGAAAGTTATCTTAATGTCAGAATAAGTGTTTTACATTGATAAATAAGGAGCAAAAATGTAATGACATGTAAGGTGTGTGTGTGTGTGTGTGGTCGCTGCATGCAAGTGTTGTGGTGTGTTGTGTGACTACAATAAAGACAAGCTTGCTTGTCCGGTTTCGTTTTAGGTGTAAAGGTTGATAGGTAATTTTCATTATTCTTTTGAATCTTTTGCCAAAGAGCATATAATGCAACCTAGGATAAAGTCAAGGAACATTTTCATAAATTAAGGCAAATGAGACTAGCCTACATAGTTGTGTATGTACATTCACTCATAGGACTACTTAATAAAAAGCTATGGTACGGTGATGTGAAAACCGAGTGTAAAGCTATGGACGCATTTAGGTCTTTGGATGGATGGATGGACGGATGGACGGATGGACGGATAGATAGATAGATAGATAGATAGATACAGATTGCAATTGTCACAGTGAAACAAAATAACATACATCACCTGGTATATCAACATATGACACAGGAATCAATGAACTAACACTGACTAAATCAAACATTCAAATGAACAAATAGCTAAATTAGTAATTTGATTTAATAAAAGCAAACTATCTTCGGCTCTTATTTTATTTATTTTCCAGGCACTTCATAATAATTCTAGGGTCATAGGAATATTGCCAGCACAGTTTATCATTGGACCATCTTATTCTACTGTTCAGCATTGGCAAATGTCTAGATCAGATAGTGTAAACTCAGAGGGCGACGGCAGACAGGGACCCACAGGGCCGCAGTCAGACTGACCTAACAGGGACTAGGGGGGGAGGGGGGAGGGGGGAGGGGGGAGGGGGGGCAGTCTACGATAAGACTCTCCCCTGGGATCGGAAAGCCACCGACCGAAGGGAAAGATCCTAGTTTCTCAAAACATCCAACAAAGAAAGAACCTTTCCAGACATCCCAGTTTGTGCAGCAGCGGATTAACAAAACAAACTCTTTACTTAAAGGTACATTTAGCATTTTTAAACATCAATATATCATGTACAAATTAATTGTGATACACTGGTATAACAAAATGAGACCACTGTCAAGACGATAACGTAATAACTTGTCAAAATGTAAAAAAAAAAAAAAAAATCTAAATGGGTCCTCAAATAGAACAAAAACCTCTAAGTAAAAAATTCCCAGATAATGTTATAGCATTCACATTGTTACATTAACCAGTAATTATTACTTCATAAGGTGTGTAACATATTTTTATGATGTAATATTACTAAAATGTAATAACTTGTAAGAATTAGAATGTAATAACAGGAGTTATTATAACAGTCAATATTGTTACTTCATCATTTGAAAATATTTTATATGTTTTATTATTTATTTTCCAATAAGTTCTACTTTTATGACAGCTGTCATTTTGTAAGGGTAGGAATCACCTATCTGGAACAAAACTCATCAATTATACTTTATTTTACTACCTATAAATGTGCAGTAAAACTTTAAAGTAAACGTATATAGTAGTAGTCCGTGGTAAACGGATGTAGATAGATAAATTACAATATGTAATGTAAATGTAAAGGACATTCATTCTTATGATTGTGGTGATACAATAGGTACACTAGGCAGCTGAGCACTGCTACCATGAAGTATCCATAACCACAGTAACAGATTTTATACAACAGTTACTAATGCATGCGTAGCTGCCTTCAAAGTAGTAGAAACTAGCAGCACACTCGGAGCACATGGACCAGCTTGCTTGGCTGAAAGCAATGACTTGAGTGACTTTCACAAAAAACACACAAAAACATTTCCAATCACACATTCTTTATTTTTCAAAAACAGAGCAACAACAATGGTCTTTTATCACTAGAGCCCATCCAGTTACAAACACTGAATCTTGGGAGGACAATTAAAATGTCAACATTAGGAAAACTCTGCCCACTGGGTGGCGCTAACAAACAGTGGTCATGTTGGACACGCTGTCATACCAGGGGGAACCTGTAGCCCTTCTTTACATCAGGGTTGGGGTCAAAACACTTTCAGTCAATAATGGGAAAAACAATTGGGAACTTCAGTGTCAAGTGACTGAATTGCAGTTTACATTTTTAACTGAATTAAAAGTGTATGGACCATAACCCTGTTTCACACTCCCTCCTTGAATAGGATTGTTTCCCCACAATATCATGATGTGACAGGATTTTTCTTTGCCATCTAAAGAGGAAAAAACAGTGCGTTCTCTCTTATGACAGCAGCTCAAATGATTAGATCTCTATGACAAAATCAATGTTGACATGGGGGAGTTAAGAGGAACCCCCAATTTGGCTAATGTATCAACTGTTCCATCAGAAGCTGGATTTCAGTGACATATTCAGTAGTAAAACATACATTTGCATCTTCAGACGTGTGTTTCCATGATCTCTTGTATTCTTGGGAGCGGGGTTTGGTTTGGGATCAAGTTGGAAAATGTTAAAAATATGGATCTTAGTGATTCATTCTTGAACTATTAACAATTTGGGGCTTTAGCAAGACTCACCAAGGATCATACTCCTTGGGTTTGGTCCAGGTCTAGACTGATTTTTCAGACTGAGCTGAAATTCTCAGGCCAGAGTCGAGCTCCAGAGGGGAATATCCTGAAAAAAACTCTCTCTCTAAAAGGAGATCAGGACACAGAGGAAATCACGGAAACATCTGAGGTTCAACCACAGATTTTCATCAAGACCAACAGTTGAAGAAAACAGCATCACAATACAGAGATTGTATGAAGGCACAGCCAAAGCAGAGGAGTCGTCCCGACTTCAGTGCTTATGGGTTTTGTTTCGGGGTTTTTTTTTGGAATGCATATTAGGAAGAATTCTTATGAATGGGAGAACAATCACACAGGATAATAAATATCAATCTTCTGAATATTTATTATCGCTGGAAATTACTAAGTGCCATGCTTTTCTTTCACGGGCAAGTCAAGTGTGTTCTCAGTCAGCTGTATTTTTTTGTGCAGTCCAAATTAATCCAGTACAGAAAAGGCCACTAATCAGTAGAATAGAGATATACTGTATCGTAAATTTAGAGACGACCTGAAGCAAGTCATTTGCCTCATTACAATCAACACAGTTCTAAACTTATGAACGCAATGTCTCTAAGTTGTTTTACAAGAACTGATGGCTTCAGTGAGATTATTTCAATAAGAGGACTACTGACCTCATTGTGCTTTGTTGTCATCATTATCACAGTGCTCAACCCAATCTGGGCTGATAAAGGACATCTTCAACATCAATAATAATAATATCTCAGCACTTGTGGATGAGTGGCGTTCATCACCCCGATTTTAAAGAGGTTGTATCTGTGTATCATTAGGGTATAGCATTACAGGCACACACTTCAAGTAATTTCAGGTATGAAGAACAAGGATTCAACACTATGCAATCATATAAATAATAAAAATTTGTCTCAACGTACATACTTGTCACAGGATGTAATTAAAAAGTATCTAAAAACTTCTCTAGGAACCATTAAAATGCTTTGATTGATTGTGAACGTGACGGCTAGAATATGGGATGTAGCACTAGCAAAAAGCTAAAACCAACCAACATTTTTATAATGCTGGAACACGGCGAAGGCTGTTACGGTCCCTCTGAAAAATGCTAACGCTAATTTCTAGTGCTACAGATGTGTCCACAGATGTGATGAGTTAGCAGACGTCTATAAGCGGACTGCTACCTTACCATTTCTGCCTGTCATTCACGGGGGAAAAAGAAAACATTTCATGGTTCTTGCATATAGAATTGTACATTTCAACTCATGAAATGTACACAGGCTTTACGTGAAATTACGAAAATATACAAACATGATTTCCATATATTTTCTATTGGTAAAAAAACTATCAAAATATATGAAATGAATTCACATTCTATATGCTTTGGATAAATAGAAGTACTTCTGAGCTTTAGGGTGATGGTACAAACAAACATATTTTTGCTTTTGTAATGGACTGGTGCTTACATGGTTTAAAGGGGCTTAACATCTAGTAGCCTTGAGAGTCCATAATCCTTTTCAATTAAAAGAGACAGGCTAAGTGGAGTGCTCCTTTTCTGCTGTTCAAGTCTGTCTCACCTTAATTGGCTAGGCTGTACTTGAAATATAAGGACAATCACAACTCTAGCAACTTCTGGATTAATTCATAAACAGGAATAATATCTGGTGGAAAAGGCAGGGCACCCAATTAAAAAATGAAAAAAATGAATATATGTTAGGCTAAAAAAAAATAAAAAATAAAAAAAAAAGTGTCATTTCACCACCTGCAGGACCTAGATGACAAATTTCTGTATGCACCCTTGAAAAGGATGTAATTTTCAACACATCTGCATCTAATCTGAGACAAGGATACTGACAGAACTGGTTAATATATCTTGTATAGAAAAGGAACAAAAATGTGGGTTGTACACTTATTAAAAATTACGTTTTTACGAGTGTACTTCATGTGGGCTCTCTATTGTAGAGAAGCAGTTGTTAAGTAAAAGAAACTCTTTGGGAACAGGTGTAAGGCCAGACTAGTTTCACAGGCTCAGTACCGTTCAACAACACTAGTCATGATAAAACCATAGTAAGTCACATAAACAGGCATGGCATTGAGGTCCATTATCAAGCCCTAGCACAAGAGCACAGACGAAACACAGACCAAAAACACTTGTACACACACACACACAGACACAGACACACACACACACACACACATCCCCCTTCTTACACGATGACAAGAGATGACATGGATCCAACATTGAAAGGTGGACAGGATAGTCAAGAATTCATTGAGATTCCAAAAAATGACAAATGATGTTGATGAAGCAACTGTTGAGCACATAGTTATGCAAACCTTCTGCACAGCAGGATCCAAATTCTTTAAATTAAAAAAAACCAAACATACATACTCAAATTACACATCATTACGCAAATCAATCACGTACTGGCACTAGCAACACGTTAACCTGAATTTAAAAAAAGACGGGCACTTACAAAGATGCTTAAAATACATATACAAAATTACTTCCAAGAACATGACACTAAACATCAAGTAACTGCCAAACAGAGCTAAAGGAGATCCATCCCAAAAGGTCCAAGATGGCTTCTCTGTTTGATTCACGCGTGCTGCTGTGCTTTTGTCTATAATCATTCAGGGCAGTCGTCCCACAAAGGACCGGATGTAAACCCATGCAGAAGCACGGGCAAGTTCAACTCTGTGGGGAAAGGAGGCGGCCAAGCCATTTGTGCTGTAATGCGTATAAAGCTAATGAAAACAACATTCGATAAACTGGCTATGAAATGAGGCACTTCATAACTTCATGGGGTTTTGCCTGGGAGAAAAGGGACATGGAATATGTGTCAAACTGTAATGTTACGGTGAACACAACGAAGAGCGACATAAACCAAATTTGAGACAGACGTTTTGATGATTAGATTAGTTATGTAATATAATACCATTTGAACTTCCGTTGAAGAAAGATGCATTTAGTGGGCAACATATTGGCCTCTGTTGTTATAGTGAATTACACTTGAGGCCCAAAAGCAAGCTCCCCTGCCACAGATGCAGATACAAATATGTCTTCAAAAAGAAGCTGTACAATCTCCATTTCCTTGCTAAAACCATCTCTCCTGAGTGTTCCCATGCTTTCCAGAAGCCATAAGTACGGGAAAGGAAAGGTTGGTCTCTTATGTACAATTGTGCGTTTTCAACTGAACTGAACACAGTGCTTACTTGGAGGGACACAGAATGTCTGCTGTTAATTAAATGGCCACAAAAAAAGGATTTGTGGCATCAAGAGAGAGCAAAATACAGGTACAGTTCTCTACAATGAAAATGAAGAGTAAACAGTGGATGACAATTTCCTTTCCGGGAACAAGACTAGAAGATGCATGAGGAGACAGCAATGTCACTGCCAGTCCAAATGAGGGAGGCAACATATGCATGAGTTCTCTGTTTTGTACAGCCTCTCTCAGGCAAGACATGCAGACTTGTACTGCATACAACTGACAGTGAGGATGTTTTCTCCTCATGCACCTCCTTTCTAGGAACATGATAACGGCTATGGCACGCCATCTTTGCCCTCATCTGAAAACTTACAGCTTTGTTGTAGTGGATTTATAGTATTTAAAGATCTATAGTAGCAGCTGGGAAGGCAAATAGCATTAAACAAAGGCCATGTAAAGAAACTACACAACACAAGAACCAAGGCTATCACAATAGCACAAATCTCATTCTTAATCTTCAATTAAGTGTCAGTCTCGTGGGACATAATTTTCTTTTTATATTATATTCTCTTGTATATATTCTGTGATTTTATGCTCCCATCGTCTCTACAAAAATAACAATAACAAATTTTCTGTACACATCTTGTGTTTACACTATTTGCTACCTGATTTTTTTTTTTGCTTTTGTCAAGCAAAATGACTTGGATCCAAAGTCACAGTGGAACAGTTCCTTGTGCATGAGTAACTCCTCACTCTCTCAACTTCAAACTGTTACTGGACACATTAGGACAGATCCAAAAGCCTTTGTGCGCGGTCAAGGGTTTTCAGGGCGGCTAATGGAGACTGATGGACGTAACGAGAGGTTTTTTCCCTCCCAACTTGCCTTGTGATTGCTTGCGTTTCCATTTCATTGTCTCCTTTGATTGCTGCCATTTTGGCTTCCAATGCACAATTCCAGCGTGGCAAGTGGTGATTTCCAGTAGGTTTCATTTGAGAAGAAGTGTGGCGCAGTGAAGTACCAATAAAATGCACCCATTCCACACACTGATATTGAAGTTCATTAGCCTTGTTCTGTAATCCTAATCAAATGATTCTCGCAAAGTAAAAAAAAACAAATTAACAACACCAAACCTTAGTGTTGCATTATCTTCTCCATTCTGCAGGGCTTTGGGACTAAACTCCATTTTCCGCTGTCCACTTAGTGATGGACATCTATGCTCCAGACACAGGGGGGGGTTTCATCCTGCCCCTGATTCCCCAGTACAGGGCTTCTCCCCCAGGAAGAACGAGCTGAGCCCAGGGTGGATGGTAGTTGGGAGTGAGAGTGTGTGTATGTATGTTAGTGTGTGTGTTTCGTGTGTTGTACGAAGGAGAACAGGAGGATCACAAAGCCGTCTCCTGAACCGTGTGAGCCGTCAGTTGACATGAGGGCATAGGAGTCCCCGTTTCCTCGTCTCCTTCCTCTGTTTTGGCTCTGTCACTCTCCTCCGTCTCTTTGTCTTCTGTGATCGCCTCTTCTTTGGGGTAGGCTGCTCCATTGCTCTCCTTCTTGGCCATCTGGTAAGGCTGCGTGCTGATCGCTTTGTCCTGATGAACAAGCACAAAAAGGCCAATGAAATCTCCGGCTGAGGTGAACAGACAAAGCAGGAAAACATAAAGCGGCATTGATCGTAAACATGAGATTACCTTGTAAGCCAGGGGAGTGACACAGCAGAGCTTCTCTCTGTAGCGCTCAGGCAGAAAGAACAGCAGTTTGCCCAGGACTGGATACACCGTGCCTGGGGTCAGATCCTTCTCCTTCATGGGACCTGCCACATGGGTGGGATACATGGACATGACAGCAATTTACCCATTACCATATTTTGGTAGATTGTTTTTGCATTTCTGCTTTGTAGGAAGTAGAGTGGAGAGTGAGGGAGAGGGATTGGACTTTACGGCAGCCATTTTGAACTTGCGACACACTGGGTGGGAAACTCTACCTGGAAGAGCAAGTACAGCCCAGCTATGCCCTACCATTGTGTACCACGATGCATATCATACAAACATCAGAAATACGACATTTATTATTTCACTTTCACCATATCATTCCCCACTGAAAAAACATTAGATGAATGGATATCAAGGCTAAAAAAAAAAAAGGGCTAAAGGTTCACATTTTAAGGTAATATATTTGGCCCACTATAGCTAACTACTTGTAGCCTAGGCAGTAGTAGTAGTAGTAGTAGTAGTAGCTAGTTAGCTACTAGCTAGCTACCTAGCTACTAATTGGGGGCTTGCATTCACAATCTATGTGGCTGTGCATTGTCTGTGCCCGTTTACCATTTATGTTTACATGTCACCATAAACTGTCTGTGCACTGCCTGTATGAAAGTTTGCTTGTGTGTGCTCAAGTGTTTGTGTACTTGTATCACTATACTTTGAGGACCCGTTTGAGTTCTTGATGTGGAATATCAACTTAAGTAGTGAGTGTATGTGTGCATGAGTGTGTCTACCTGTTAGCAGGCTGACTATCAGTCCCACCACCACAACAGTGGTTGAGTTGTGAGCGCTGTACCACATGTAGGACAACGAGTAGAGCGCCTCCACACCTGTCGGCCTGATGGAGGTACAGGGAGGAAGAGAGAAAACAGAGGGAAAGAATGGAGGAAGGAAATAAAGAGGGAAAGAAAGCAAGGAAGATGGAACAAAGAGAAACAGACAGAAAGAGAGAAAAAAAACATTTTCAATCTCATTTTCCCACTGGTGACAAATAAGAATTTCAATGTTTCCATGTTATCTGCTATAGATGTTTTCAAAATCATATCTTAGGTTAAGATCCTGGCAGACATAAGAGATAAAGCTATTCCTTTATCATCTAGCCTCTTTCTCTTCCTTTTACAGACCTGCAAATACACAGATGCCAATACTAGTATCGGATTTCAAACCACGTTGAATTAAGGTATCAGAGAGAATTGGAATTGATAAATAAAAAAAACAAGAAGAAAGATTTGTGCTTTGGTATTAATAGATAAGCAGAATCCAAATCAGTGAAATCAATTCTCAACCCTTGCCGCGTGTAACATGTCAGAAATCAAAACAAAATGCATTTCCTTCCTTCCTTCCTTCCACAAAGAAGGATGTTAGATCTCTCTAATGGAGAAATATGATTATATGTCATATTATGTTTTGTACAATGACAGCTGGTCTGCATCTATAGTGTCCAGTAAAAGTAATGGCATTGGTATTAACTTTAGCACTCAGGATTCAACAGATAAGATTTGTAAAGAGAACTCTGATGTATGGCTTTACCTTGGCTTGGTTGTGGCAGAGCTGACCAGCGTTGTCATGACAGCGGTAGTCATGTTGCCAAAGAGGGGCGGGGCGGTGGTGTTGAGTGACGGTGAAGCAGACATACGCATCACAAAACTGCCGATGCCAATCCAGAAGGCCATGACAAGGCCTGCTATCAAACCAACCACTGCTCCCTGAGAGGGTAACAGAGGAGGAAAGAGGAGGAGAGGTGAGGAAGAGAAGAGAAGAGGAGATGAGACACGCAGGGTAAGACAGGAAAAGCAGAAAGGCAGAAGAGTGGTGCAGAACAAAGATGAGCTGAAGCTTTATCTGGTGAAGAACAGAAACTGTCATGGTGGACAAAGTAGTAGTGCTTGTTTGGATGAGATCAGACAACAAATAACCAACTCCATATTTCTATAATTAAGTTGAAATCAGGAATTTGGACTCTGTTCGAACAGGAAATGTGCGAGACAAGTCTGTTCAGGGTCAGCCTGTGGGTGTGGACACTGAGATTCAGCTCGGCCTGACATGAGTTCATCCAGTCCAAGCTGTTTTGGCCTAAACCTGCACCTGAACAGCATGTTATGAGCCTGAACCCAAACAAGACCCAGCATAATGATAGTCAGGTTTGTGACTGTGTCACTGTAGTGCAACATGAGATGATTCAGAGAAGACAGTGGTGTTTTCCTCATTACAGTTCACATCTCTCTTCTTACCATTTACCTGCTGCCACAAAAAAAAACACTCACTTCATCAAGGCTTAGAAAAAATTAAAAGACGAGTGCCTGATCAACCCCAAACCAAATAACTTATTTCAGACATGAGAATCAAAGAGACTCAAAAGTGACTCACTATGGAGTTCGCCCAGGGGAAGAACATTCCCAGGCAGAAGAGGCCCAGCAGCGGACCGCCCACCATCCCAAAGATGCTGAAGGCTGCCTGGGGGGGAACAGAGGAAGACAGGACAGCATGTCAGTACAGTGGGTGACACTTTACTTGAGTTGTTGAGTTCTGTGTATACTAGTTAAAACTAGTTAAATCAGCCCTGCATCACTGTCTAATTATAATGCAAACCATGTGAATAGTTACCTGAAGCACAGATCCCATTAGAGAGGCGATATAGGCCATAGCCAGACACACCAGGCCATAGGCCAAAGCTGCGGAATGGACAACCAAGAGATTTAATGAAAACATCTGCCAGAACTTTACTGCCAGTAAGAATCATTTATTTTAATTAATTTTATTTTAATTTTAATTTATTTTAAGTTGAAGAAAGCTTTGTGTTTATATGTTGGTGGTAAACTAAATGTAGCAAAAAGTGTGTGTAGTACACAGAGCAGTCTGATCTTACCAAGTCCTTTGGAGAGCAGCGTGGCTTTGGCTTCTGTCATGGCTGGAAAATGAGGCTTAATCAGGTCCTCCAAGGTTACCGTTGCTAGGGAGTTGAAGGCTGAAGAGATGGTGCTGGAGAGAGAGAGAGGGAGAGACAGAGAAACACAGAGAGAGAATAGGGGATTGAATGTACAGTTAGGATTTTATAAACAGTGATATGACAGTAACATCATTTGTTGTCTTATTGGTGATGGCAGAAAATGCTCTCCTGGGCAGTGCAGCAGGATCTGGTGAGTGAGACGGTCATGACATATATATAGTTTTCATAATCATTCACTTTGTCACTGATAGATGATGACACATTAATCCCTGTGGGGAAAACACTGGGAAACCACTGCACCAGTCAGAGAGCCCTTGGGCCTTGTAAACATGGGCCTTGTCATTTCTAAAAGATGCCACTCCCATCAGGAAAGAATGGGTTGTCAGCGATAATTTACTGGAGTTTATATAAGCCAACCATTATATCAATATCAATAGTTTGCATCCCTCATTTACCAAAGTGTTAACCTTGCATTGACAATAACCTATGTTGTGAATAAAAGTACAATTGAATCTACTGAAGAGATAATGGGGGGTGTTTTTGTGTCTGAAGAGCAGGAATATATTGTATACATGCTGAAAAAAAACAAAACAAAACAAAAAACACAAAACAGTCACATCCCAAGGAAACTCACTCAGTACCATAAGACAATAGAGCTTTTTCAGTGCGTGACATTCTGGCTGGGGATATATAACGGGCTGAAAACGTGTTCTATAAAATCAAGTGCAGAACAAACACCATTACATTAATGCTGTTAGGAGTGGATGGAGGGATCCATAAAAGTCACAAAAACCCCATTTCTGAAGCGCACACACACACACACACAGAAAGTAAAACTAATGGACTGTGCCCAACAACTCCTTTAAGTTTTACTACCCAGCACATAAGAGAATATAATCACAGCCGGCCAGGCATGTTATTGCCAGGCTTTATTATTTAGAGACAGATTGCTTCCCCTTAGGTTGAAACCAAGGTCTATAAATTACTCGGGTCTAGACAACAATGATAAAACAATTTCCCATCTCAACCATATAAGTTCAGCAACAGTGGGATCAGTACTTTGACGAGATTCTTTTTTTTGTGGTCACGTTACAACCAAGGTAGAATACTCATTCTATTCTAGTTTACAAGTTGTTTATTATCCTCAAATTGTGACTCAGTTTCACAATTTTTCAGCCTGGAATGAAACTAACTCCTTCATGGCTGGCAGAGGACAAACACCGGACGAGTGGCAGAGGACAAACACCGGACAAGCTTTTTGGCCAGGGGATGACCCTTTATTTCCAGGCCTCGTTTCTTGGGTGGCTTACCTGAGAGCTCCACTGAAGAGACAGGCCACAAACAGCCCAGGGAGCCCAGGCAGGTCCCTGAACACATCCATCACAAAGTACAGCACCATCTGCAGAAAGAAACTGGGCATTAGGATGGACCTACCGAACCAGAATGGACAATCCAGCTAATGCAAGAACTCCCATGGCTTTTTACATCAGAGTTGACGCTGCAAAGATACTGACAAAAAAAAGAAAGAAAAAAAAAAGTCTGAATGTTGTTCTGCACTTAAACATAAAAAAAAAATTAAATGCTTAGGATTTGCTTTGTTTTTGGAAATTTCAAATACAGTTTTGATATTTATTGTGCAATGTATTGTAGTTGTAACTGTAATGGTAATTCATGTATTATTGACCAACTGAATCTCTTTTTGCTTGATAACCAGCCAGCAACCATTCATTTTTAAAGTGTTCGCTGAGTTATTTGACTAAGGCCTCCACAGACATGTCGGTTAGAGGAAATATTGATCTCAGCCTGACTATTTGCAAAGAAAGTGTGCGAGTTATTAAAATCAAACCAGTAAACATAAGTACAATAGCTGAAAACTCTGAGATTAGTTCATTTTGCAGTGTTGCAAAAGCAGAACTTGTTGAATTATTGGGGAAAAAAAACATAACAGGCGGAAGTTGACCAAAATCCCTCACTAGGGGATTTTGGAAGATATTTCATCTGGTGTGAGGTAATCAAGGTAGTGGAGCAGCGGGTCTCATTTTTGGTGCATGACCCCCCCAAAATCGAAGTCATGCTTTCTCTTGACCAACTGTTGCAGGCATAAGCATACAGAATGGTGAACTTTGTTAGCAATGGATGAATTTTATTTTTCCATCTCAAGCTATTACACTTGATTAATTATTGAAAGAAGCCCTGAGGCTGCAAATATTAATTATTTCACAAGACTAAGGCACTCATCACACATGATAGTAAATTTATACATTAGACCCCCTCCACCATTTCATTAATCATCACCAAGGTGGAGAACCCCTATAGTAGAGTATCACTCGCCTGGTCTTTGGTTTTGACGTGGCCTTTGTCCAGAGGACTGTCCTCTCCGTAACGAGCAAACATGACCAGACCCATCAGACAACCTAAACACAGTACGATCTGCTGGCACGGGAAAACCACATAGCAAGACCTGGAAGGACACAGAGGGTGGGGACAAAATGTTACAAGTGGGTTTTCCCCCCAACATGCTTAACAAACACGGATAAAAAACAGTTCAGGGCCTTGAGAAGCAAAGAAAACAACAGAAACAAGATGACCAACATCATAAATGGACACAAGAACAGAGAAAGTCATGTTTAAAAGTGTAAAAAGTATCAACATAAATATCTAAAAAATAAAGTATGGTTAAAAAAATATCCAAAAGTAGCAGTAAAAACATGTGTGTTAAGGTTAGAACTGCAGTTTGATTTGTTTCCGTTCATTTTAAGGGGAGATGTTTTTTATGAGTCCATTGGGGTTCCTTATCTCACTTGTAAAAAACGGTATTTCCTCTCCTTTCTGTATTTTAGCATCACTTCACCTATGTGTTTTATCAGTGTGTAACTGAACCTCAGTGCTCAACGCTGCATTTGTATTCTGTTACGACTAAACATCAAGTTCAGAATAATACCCTGTGTTTTATCAGGGAAGCACCACATGGATCCACGGTCCTTAAATCTATCCTGTTTCTTTATGTCTTTTATCAGAAACAAGATCCAGTGCTCTTCTCACTAATCTGTGTTAATGTGCTAATTCAGTAACACTTTACTTGATCTGTACTGTGTGGCACCCTAAACTCTTTATATGCACATTACTTACATAATAATCACATTAGAAAATGATGTGTTTTGAGATGCATTATGAATATGCTGTAACTGTGTTATGCCATTAGCTATATGATTGCGGCAGAAAGTATTCGACCCCTATAGTTGAAGAGGGAAAACAACATAAAAATATGACAGAATTCCAATGAATTTTCCATTTCCGATTTCAGTGGTTTTTCTAGAATTTAATTTCTTGACTGGATTTGAAGATTTTGGTTCATGTTCAATATGATGTTTGATGTGAGTGGCTGGGCAATATGACTGTCGACGATGCCATATCACTCTATAGCTGAAAATCTTTCTTTACAATAATATGACAATACGTGAATTGACAGTGGGCCTATAAGTATTTATGATTGTATTGGGACTGTGTGACAATTTTTTCATACTTTTCCAGGCCTGAGAAATTAAATTATTTATTTTTAAATTTCCTGGATAGTGACACGTATTTTCTATCTTTCTCTGCAATGTAAATGATCCTAACAAAACAGAAACTCTGTAAAGAGGTTTTAGATTCTCATCATTGAGCCTTTGCATGACGGCCTCTCAGTGGGGGAGCCAAGGGGCTTCAGGACAATCTGCATTCCGGCATAACCCAATTCTAAGTAACCACACTGACAAGTTCTGAGCAAAGGATCATACTTACATGACAGCCTCTTTCTCTGTGCGGGAGCTGAGGTATCTCTGGACCTGGGCCTGGTTGACCCCGTACAGAGCCAGCATGAGGAAAACCCCGCCCACACCCAGCGTCCAGAAAGTGTGGCGCTCCAGAGGGTCGGGGTTCAGGCTGGACAGGCAGAAAGTGAGATACAGTGAGATGAAGATGAAGTCCACACAGGTTTGATTCTCGCAATAGCCAAGGTGTCTATCGACAGCCATGTGTGCTGTTGATAGACAGCACAAAAACTGTATTATCACTACAGTTTGAGGTAGTTATTAGAACAGCCATAATCAAATAAAATTGGCAATGCAAAATAAATTCAATTACTCATAAAAATGGTTGGAATTTCCTCATTTATGGATGAAACTAAAATTATGTCAACTGCAGAAATTTGGAATATGTACACATGGTCCATGGATATTTCAAATTTTATACTTAATATGTCAGTCTTCCAGAAATGTGTCCGAGTCACGTGTCCAAATGATCGCTATTCCTGAGGTAATGAGCAATACTTTGTGTACTATCTGTACTATGAAAATGCAGGCTCCTCACTCTAGTCCGGCGATGCGGCTGCCGTTGACGGCTTTCCTCCAGACCTCTCCCATCCCCCCCGCCTGGCTGGCCCCCACGACGATGACCGCCAGTTGGCCCGCAAACATCACCACCGTCTGGAACACATCCGTCCAAATCACCGCCTTCAGGCCCCCCTGGAAGACACAACATACAGCAGTCCCCATGGTTTAAATTTACACTTTGACAATCTTATCCAGTGCGACCTAAAATGAGCGCAACAGTAGAGCAAACTTAAATTCCTAGATCACCAATATTACAAACAACCAATAACAAGATGTGCATGGGTCTTGGTTTACTGACAATAAATGTAACAAATGCGTCTGTGTTCCTTGAGTAATCACTTATGATAGAGGTGCTACATAAAGAAATAAGAGGGAAACATAGGAAGCATTTCAGGATAATTTCAGAGTAAGTAGAGGGGAGGAGATATGGGAATGAATGATGTGATTCAGGTAAAAGATGGGGACATGAAGTATTCCTTGATTTCAATCAGAAGTGTCTACTAAGTTAAGCCCCAGGCCAGAGTGATAGGGATTCAGGCAGGGGTAGTTCACATCTCTTTTTCAGAGGGTCCAAAGCTTTTCTTAAGCTCCATCAGTGTTACGAATAATCACCACTGAACTGAAACAACATGCTGACAAATGGTATGTAGGAGACAGACTTCAAAGCGTAGATTCAGTCTCTTACCAGAGTAGTGTAGAGAGTGCACACCAGTCCCATGGCCAGCACTGCCCCCCACAGGTCAAAGCCCGTCACTGCAATTGAACACAGCGATCTCATTGGGGAACACTACACAACAATGCTCTTATGCAATCATCTTCTAGCTGAACTTAATTTCCCAGTAGGTAGCTATAACACATGCTGTATTCGGGATCACCGGTAACCCCAGACTCTCATTCAAAATTGAACATACAAATGAGAGTAAAGCCTAGCAAAACCCAGTGTTCAACCCAGTTAAGTGTCTGTCAGGAGTGTAACTGATGCTATGGTAAAATGTGACAAAATAGAAGAAGCTACTCTGGTGTATTTACCTGCGTTGAGCGCCAAGGCCGGAGCATACAGGACTACCCCCATGTAAATGACCTGCAGAGGCAGAGACAAACATTTTAGAGTAGGAACACTCAAACAAAGCTGAGCTCAGCGGTCATGTTGTGGAACTGACCTAAGGTAAAATGTTTTCAACAGTGTTGTTGACCCCAAAACAGGCCCACATTTGAGTAAGTAATAAATTCATGACCTGAACTGAACCTATTGTTCATACACATTTCTGAAAAGATTTTGGGGCATTCATTTGTCTACAGATTTGTTTCAAGACTAGCTACTATTAGAAAATCTATTCGAGTTGCTGAAACAAAACGACATTACTGTGTATAAACCCTTTCCGACTCTTACTGAAAAGAATATAGATGTTATTAACCTCATCAAGGAAATACATCCCAAAGTGGAAATTTTACAAGGGCCACTGTGACATTTTTAGGGCTGAAAGGTTAGTCTGGCTCCATAAGCAATAATACCCTGGAGGGCATTCTCTGCTGTGATTATGGGTACAATCAAATTATTAAAAACACCAAAAACACTCTGGTTACAGTAGACAAACACTCAGATAACAGAAATTAGAAACATGGAAGACTTTTACTTTCAATTTATTCTGCAAGCATGAAACGTTTATTACTGGTTAGAGGCTGAACATCAGTTTTACCGGATTTGTTTATGTTGCTATGGTTGCAGTTCTGCTACAGTGTAGCCCATGGATGCTAGCTGCAGACGTTTTTATGGTTGCAGTGCGGCTGAACTATTTTTGTGGTGGAGGCTTGTAAATTAATTTAGCTTGCAATAAAATAATATTGAATCATTTTTCATGTCAATGATTAATGTCTTTGGTAAACAGTCATGTAATTAAAGGGCAGTTTATAGTACAGCGATTTATGATCGCCCGATGGACATCGCTACAATGTCACCAACATTCCATCATCGCTCGATTTTGATTTTGGACACTGGTGCTCAAAAAAAGTATAAACACTAAAGCGATTACAGAACGCATCGCAGAGGTTCAGTCCTTTGCTCGCAAGACATGGAGGCAAAAAATCATCTAGTTACTTTACTTTGTGACTATAGCTCTAAATAGCAACTAACTTACTAAGTTAGTCTTTATTAAAAGTAACTCAGAGTGCTTTCAAGTTACCCACTTAAAAACTTTACAGCCTTTATGTCTTCTGGTGATGTCCTCACTCATGGGATAAAAGTACAGAGAGCCAGTCATTTTTGCAAAATTAGCCCCGACAGTGTGAATCAGGACCCCGACACAAAGTTGTACATGATCCCTTATGTATTGCTTTTTCAGGGGAAAACAAGAAAACTAGCTCTCGGGTTACCGCAAGAACAACAATCAATAAAGCTTTCTTTCTCATGTGGGGTCACACCACAAAGTAGTCAGCAACAGAGAAAAATAGTACAGCATATGCTCAGGTTAATCAGTTAGATTACCCCCCCACCACCCCCCACTACACTGACAACTGAAACAATGTGGAGACATGCCACCACCCAATCCCACATACACACAAACTATGAAATAAACAAAGATACCATCTGAAAGATGAAGGTCACAGTCCCGCATATGCGAACCGTCTTGTTGAAGCGCAGCTCCAGATACTGCCGAGAGGAGAGAAAGGGAACAAAAGCATCCGATTACAAATGCAATCTCAAAGTCAGTGTCATCTTGTGATCTATGGTTAACGCTGTGGACGTTTACTCTCAGTTTTGTTCCCCAGTATCAAAGCCAGATATGTAAGTAAGCAGTCATCCTTAAGGTACATGAAATAACTGCATTAGTTCCTCTGTATTTGCAAATTATAGTTGTTTAAGTTCAGGATAAAAACTGTCAGTCTGGCTGTAGATAAAGGGCCATCACAGCCGTTCAGATGTGTTTCTCCTGGACATTAACAAATAAGAAAGTTGAGCTGTGAGGACATACATCGGAAAGACAAAGATAGAACAAGAGAAAGAGTGTGTTGAGAGCGAGAGAGCAAGACAGAGGCAGAAAGAGAGACAGAAGAAAGAACAGAGTACACAACAATAGAGGAATAGATGAGAAAAATATATCATTTACAAACTAGACAAACAACATCTAAACCAGATTTTGTCTCAATCAAGTAGATCTGCATATAACCTTTTTAGAAGAGGAGTGTTAATTGTAAACCATGGGTACTTGCTGTCTATTACTTCTCCAGTGTACTGTGTACCTCATAGGCGCTGGACACCCGCAACCTGTAGAAGACTGGTATGAATACATGGGCTGGGATGAGCAGGCCCAGGAAGTAGGAGCAGCCCAGGAACCAGTACTGGGTCCCGTAGGTGTACACCTCAGACGGAGCACCCAGTATGGCCACCGCCGACTGGAAAGTGGCCAGCAGGGACAGAGACACAGGCAGGCAGCTCATCGACCGGTCGGCCAGCAGGAACTCCTACGAAAAGCAAAATGTCAATGTCAGGTCAGGGCACTGTTTTTAAAAACACAAAAAAAAAAAAATCTAATTTTGTGCCAATTTAATCCAGTGTTTAATTTAGCTGCAGTGCAACCCCACCCTCCGCCTCCAAGCTGGAAAATTGCCCTACAGCTAGGAAAATGTAAATAAAATGAAAATTAATTATCTAGCCTGATTGCTCAGCCTGCCCAAAACACAGAGAGAGAGAGCAGTGAGACAGAGACAGAGGGGGAGAGCAGCGAGACAAACAGAGAAACAAAGCAGCAGAGCAGATAAACAGAGCAGAGAAAAAAAAACAACAAATCTATAGGAAACACTGATTTACTGGGGCATCATCAGCAGAAAAAAATGATTTCTTCGCCGATGTATCCGTCTAACCCCAATGCCTACCTGTGTTGTGCGCTGGCGGCCGCCAGAGAAGGCATAGAACAGGCCGATGCCAGCCGAGGCCACCAGCAGCAAGGCAAAGATGACGTAGTCCACTGTGCTGAAGTGCATCTGGGCTACCTCCCCCATGATGCTTTAAGGTGGAGGCTGGGGGGGGGGTGGAGGGGGGAGGGGTGAAGGCCGTCGGAAGCACGGCCTCGGAGGTTGATCACAACGGCAAAGGAAGCACTTCACCCATAGGGATACTCACTGAGAGCTAACTGGAGGGCGAGAGGGAGGGAGTAGGAGAGAGAGAAAATGTGAGAAAGTCAAACCAACTTTACTTGTAGAGCATTATACAGCACTGATAGCGCTTTAAAAACACAAACCCAATGTGTACTAAAGTACTTCACAAAAGGTGGGGTACAAAACAGAGAAAAAAGGAGGCAGAGCAAGGAACACCAACAGGAAAATTAAGACATAAGGGAAATAAGGTAATAAGAACATGATTAAAACCATGAAATAGACACAGACACAGTGAAAGGCCAATGAATTCGGTTTTAAGACGCATTTTAAATTTTTTTGACTGATTGGGCTGACTTGATGGTTGGGAACAGTCTTGATGGAGCCAAAGCAAAAGCCTTATCACCCATAAGTCTTAACTGGGACCTTGGGACTGCCCGGAGCAAAGACGCCAGAACAGGAATAATATTGTCCGTTCTTTTTAATCTAGATAACAGAGAGAGAGAAAGACAGATGAATGTGTGTTGCGTTAAGGAGAGAGGGGAACTTAATGTGTTAAAAGTGAGAGACAGTGAGAAGTGTGTGTGTGAGAGGATGATTGCGAAAAAGAGTGAAGAGAGTGACGTCTTTATGTAGTACATCTAATCAAAAGCAAGTCTGATTTTGACACTGTTGAAGCAACTCAGCCTTGGAAATTGCCAGTTTTGATAAAAATGTTGATCAGTCAGCATTTTCATATACACACACACACACACACACACACACAAGACTGCTTCAAGTGTGAGGATAACTGTGCACCAGGGCAGCATGACCTGTGTGTTACTATCTCTTATGAGTCAGCATTTTTGTTTAAGTTTAAGATAGAAAATTAGCCATCCAAGACTGTAAAATTGGATTGTGGCCTCTGAAATAGCGCTATACCAGTACACCAGAAACTCCGGTGCATCACCTGTTAACACTGCCTCCATTTAGCTCAACGACTAGTTTCCGCCTGCATTTAAAAGCCAGTGAATGATCCGTGAGATAAAGGTAAAAATGAGAATAAGCCAGACACAGGCATGCATGACCTTCAACCTTCCCTTCCCTGCCACACACACACACAGTCATCTGCATACTCCACAACAAAAACTATTCCACATGCCTTCAATACACTTACAATCACAATTAGTACAGTGCTATGTTTATGTCCACATTGGGTCTTCACAAAAGGTTCCTAAACAATGCATTTTGATAGATGCGTCACAATTCATAAGACAATTATTCAGGGGAAAACAACAAAAAAACAAGTGATATGATATTTTTTTCTCGTAGCACCTGTGTGTGTATGTGACAGAGAAAGCTACAAAGAAATTCTGCAAAGGACTTACCTACTCAGTTCGAGCTGCCGTTGGCTGGCTGACACACACAGACCACTCAGACTTAATGCTCACCGACGGGGAGTATCTCGCTCACAACCACCAATCACAACCACTGTGGAGTCAACAGGGAAATTCTGCAAAAAAAAAAAAAAAAACACAGCACACCAAACACATAAGAAAAATCACCTGTCACAACATTGTTACCAAAGATTCAATACAAACACAATCTTTCCCAAAACATGTATTTCTTTTCTTTTTCAACACGGAACATTTTGACCAAACAAAACTGAATCCCATGTTATATTTGCACAAGCCATACGCAACAGTGTGCTTTTCCAGGTTTCACTTACTGGATATATTTTTGTTGTCAGCGGTGAAGAGAGATT
This sequence comes from Centroberyx affinis, assembly GCF_046629955.1. NCBI lineage: Eukaryota > Metazoa > Chordata > Actinopteri > Beryciformes > Berycidae > Centroberyx > Centroberyx affinis. The sequence goes on along the minus strand of NW_027280416.1, from coordinate 2,477 downwards.
CTTGACTCCCTGCTGTACTCATTTGAGTCTCACATACCTCTCCTATTCAACTACACGAAACACCATCCTCTCTTTCACAACCTGTTCTTTCACAATGTTCGAGCTGCACTGTCCTACGCTCCTTGCGACGGGCAGCATACTGCAGAGAGGTGAGGGGAGGGAGAGATGAGAGGAGGTGTGGAGTAGGGTTAGGAGGACAGACCAGGGAGGGGAGAGAGAGAGATGAGAGGATCTGTGCAGCAGAAGATAGTAGAAATGAGGGGAAAGTACGAGGTGGGTGGTAGTGGAGAATTACAAGTGAAACAAGGCAGGAGGAGGGAAAGAACAACGAGGGGAGAGGAGAGGGAGAGGTGGGATCTCGTGAGATGTTGGGCTCCAATTCAATTACCCCTCTAAACAGGGGGTCATGTGTTTATCAGAGAGAAAGTGCAGGCCTACAGTATGTGTGCATGAGATAGTGTATCTGTGTGCACAAGCAGTGGACTGGTATATAGGCTAGCCTATAAAAAATGACCCATTCAAAAAAAGACATCCTCGGTTTGGACACATGGTGATAGGATGGCGTTGGTTTGCCACTAGTGACTTACTTGAGTTCAACTTAATAGCTTAACCAAGTTTGGGCTGGTCATGACTCTTATTTTCATAATCTGGCAACATTATGTTAAGTGAGCTTTCACCATTTGAATTTACTGTCACACACTCCTGCAAATTCTGATTCTCTAATTCGCTAGCTTGCACAATGTGCTTAGCTCAAACAGTAGAAGATGTTTGTAAAAAAAAAAATGCACATACAGAACCAATGTCCTGCTTGCTAGAGAAGTCCAAACACTTAAATCAGATCTTTCAGGTAGTACTCATCGATTCACTTAAAATCAAAAATTCCCAGCATTTTAAAAAGTTGCCGAGAGATCATTACTTATTTGTCATAAATGCGACATTCTTAATTGAATTGCTAAATGAAAGTATTTCCCTAAATTGAAGTTGCTTGCAACAGGTGCAGAGACGTGTGTCTTTTATAAAGAAATTGGGCTGGTTAATTTGGTTAGTTTGCCACTTCTGGTGTTTAAATAAGCAAAAATAGAAATTCATTTCAAAACCTGCAAGCATAAAAACTGGTGTTTCAGCCAGAGTGAAAACAAGGCCATTTTGTTAAAGATAAACCGGCTGGTTTTAACTAAACTCATTTACTTCAAAGCAAGATCATTTTTTATGAGAGAGAATAGAGCTACTTGCATTCAGAACACTGACATCAGGTGCCAATGGTTCCAAGGTTCAGGGTCTCTCTCTCTCTCTCTCTCTCTCTCTCTCTCTCTCTCACACACACACGGGTGTATTAGTCTATTTCAGCAGCCTAGTACCTTAGAATGCACATGTTGTCAATGGCACAATAGCCAGTTAAGATAAAAATTTAACCATAACACAGAAATATGATTGTCTCATTTGGCTAAGCATTCTCTACTGTAGTGTTTTTAAAAGGCTGGGTAAAGGTAAAGATTATCATGGCTCCCCAAACTATGCTGGATAATCAGTTTTGTTCACCTTCATTTCATCAGGTAAATCCCACTGAGATTAAGAAGAATCATTTCCTAAGGGTGACCTAGCCAAAAATGACGAGAACAACAGCAGCCCATTGCCATCAAGACAGTGAGAGTGTGTTGTCAGAGTCTATGGAGGCTCTACAGGGCTGATTTCAGCACATGGACCAAAGGACTCCACCTTTGCATTATGGACTATGTCAGATTGTGTGGACACTACAATTCCAACGAAAACAGTTTGCTGTTTTCCCAACAATAAACCATGGATACAAGGACATGAAATCACAAAAAGAGTGGTTTCAGGAGGACGTTTAGTCAATCCAGAGGGAGCTGAAGAGGAAAATCAAACATAGAGAGAACAACTACCAATTTCGCCAGGGGGATCAGTAGTTTCATCTGATCTTAGTCAACATGAAAAAAAAAATTGTACAGGAGTTTGTAACATTAGCGCAGATAACTTACAGGGTTTCACAGAACATACTGACAAATATGATACAACAATTACAGGATCACAGAGGAGAGGGATGATGCAGTGTACGTGCTGTAGCCTTCAACCCCCTGTTCCCACACATAGTCTACTCCTCTGGCAACTTTACCCGCCTCAGTCTCTCTGCTTCTCTCTCTGTGTGCGTGCGTACGAGAGAGAGAGAGAGATTGAGAGAGAGAGAGAGTGAGAGTGAGAGAGAGAGAGACTGTGTTTGTGTGTGTGTGTTGATCAAACAAAAGTAGTGTTCTGCAGTGACAGGCCTGTCTGTGTGATTCTCCTGAGCTGGGTTGATCAAGCCCTGGCCAAGACATCTGACCCCATTAAATACCACACTCATCATTACGGCTCATTATCTATAACCTGAGGTATGAATTAGGTTGGGAATAGAGAAGCAATTCCAAAACTGGCTCAAAATGTGTAACTATATATATATATATGAGATAAAAACAGAAAAA
>NW_027280415.1:0-59783 GCF_046629955.1 Centroberyx affinis | reverse complement strand
TGTGTATTTCTAACATATAGGCTATCTCCTTTAATTTTTGTATTTGTTTAATAATTGACTGCATGGAGTCATGCTGGTCCTGTTGGGTCCTGCTGGGTCTCAGTGAGTCGGACTCCTCTCCTTCTCTGGCAGCACACTGTAAAAAGTGAAGCTAAATTCTAGAGGTATAATGAGGTAATATTACATTGTATGTATTACATATCTCATGGAAAAGGGGAGCCGAGGCACTATTCTTTTGTGTGCAAAAGTTTTTAAAGAAAACCATTATTTTTCTGAGAATAAGAAAGGCTTTGTTAGCTTTTGCAGACAGAAGAAGAAGAAGAAGAAGAAGAACAACAACAACAACAACAATAAGAAGGCCTTGACCTTTTACAGACTGACTCTAAAGACTTGAAGAAGCATAAAGCCAGGACTCGCTACTAATGGACTAATGTTCAGGCAACAATTTGCATGACCTTACTAGTGTTATATCATGCATGCACAATACATCCCAACAGATGTGTGAAAACCTCCTGCAGGCCGGTGAGTCTCGTACCTCCGGATGTTTCCTTGCATCATGTATTAGTGTGCAGAGGAATAAAACTCTTGGATGTAAATTTTACATGGTCCTTCATAAGCTGAGTAGGTTTCATGACCACAGGAGTGTTGAAACCCATTCAAAATGCATTATGTTATAAAACAAAAACAAAAAAATGCTACATCTTAATTGCAGAAGAGCTGAATTTTTGACTGGCAAGTTTATCTTCTGACAGAAAAGTGGCTGAATGTCAGGCTGATAGTCGATGTAAATTAAAGAAATTGACACTTCCTCTAAAACTGAAGCTGATGTGAAGGTTGAGGTGATGAGAAACAGTCAAATAGTCTTTCATAAGACAACTGTGTACGTTGTTATCTTGAATAAAATGACTGTTTAGAGCCAAAGGAATTATACTTGTCAAGTTTGATGAATCTGTAGCAGGTGAACATCAGCCAGACACATATGGTTCAGGCAGTTTCCCTGTAGGCCTATAAGCAAATTGAAGTTGTAGTGATACAAACATTTCTCTTAAGGCAGAAATAATCTTGCTGGTCAAGTTGAATCTCAAAGATTGAATCCCACAGTTTGAAGCGGTAAGCGATTGAAGAGGTAAGCGAGGAGCTAGCTATGAAGGTTAGCGCTATTGCTAACATGAAAAAAAGCAGTCTAACCATATTAAGTTATTGAGCCTGGTCTCCCAACAGTTAGCTAACCTTTTCACCTGACTAACAGGTGAAGAAATGGCGTGTCCAACTCCTGCTTTGTCTGACACTGTTTTCAGTTTACTATCTATTAGCTAGTTAGCCTAGCTGACCTTCCAAGTTCAAGCTAGCCTATAGCTATCTAGGTAAGCTAGTTAGCTAGCTGCTGGCCATGTTACGAATGAAAGAAAATAATAAGTAATTTCCATTTATATTTTTTATTTCTATTTTAAACAGAGTGTCTTCTTTGCTATTCAAATGTGCCACTTAGTTAGCTAATCTTGCTTTGAAAAAAACGGTGGTTGTTTGCCCCGCCCACTGAGGTTTAACTCAACCAATGAGATTATTTCTGCCTCTGAGAAACGTTTTACCACTAAAACCACTGGATATAATGTAGCCTGTTCCTTGATGTGATAGAGCCATATATATAGACTTCATATCCAGCAAAGTTGATCAATATTAGAGTCAGTCAGGCATCAGATCCTATTCATCAGGCTGCAGCAGCTTTCAGACGGAGCTTCACCTCAGCTTCTCCTGTTTCACAGCAGCAGCTGCTCTGCTCTCTCCTCTCTTCTCTCGCCTTTTCTCTCTCTTTTTATCTCCCCGCAGAAAGACAGACTGCCCACTGTATCTGGGCTGCTGCTGCTGGAAGCTCATATTGCACCAGTCCATTAAATCTATCTTCTGCATTGGCTGCAGAAACTGTTAACACCTCTAGCACCAAACACAGGCTGCTGAGCGGTGTAGCGGTGAAGAAAGAGGATGATCAGCACGAGGCAAACAAACATCACTGTAAACAAACAGCAGTTATATTTTCAGAAAAGCTTCGGCTAATTTCTGCTTTTCCATCCTTAAAAAACACTATTTTATATAACGTGTATGCTATTTACATTACTCAAACCAGATGTTTCCTAAATCCAACCATTCCTCTGATGTTTCACTGGATGAAACAAAAAAAAAAACCTTCACATAATTTTTTGAAAGTGCTATACAAATAAAGTTTTATTGATGTTATTTCTATCCAGTGCATTAAATCCGCCTGCTAAATGGCAGTGAATAGTCTGCAAGAGCCCCCCCCCCCCCCAAAAAAAAGAACTGCCTTCTGTAGCTATCTTTTTTTTTTTTTTTTCCAAAGAAAGGCTGTCAGATGATGAAGTAAAACGTGCATGGTTTATTTCAGCTTCTGTCGCTTACACAGACACATTTAAAGCACACTTTCACAAATGAAATATACGTCGTGTTTTTTTTCCGAAATAAATTAAGTTCAAATAAATAATGGGCAATAAAGAAAATAAACCAAACTTAGTCTCAGAAGTGTTGGGAAAAATCTGTATAAATAAGGCCGACTATCTCCCGTCTGCAGAATATCTACAAAGTGCGCTCCACAAAGTCCCAGTAACTCAATAATAATAATAATAATAATAATAATAATAATAATAATAATAATAATAATAATAATAATAATCCAATGCAAAATGATTCGTTTTCATGTGAGGACACAAAAGGGAAGTTCAACAACGTAATTCTTCTAATAATAGCCTAATAATTTGATTGTCAAAGCATCATTGCAGTGAAATTCAACATACAACAGGTTTACACATCAGTGAGTCTTCTAGGCCTAATTCAACCAGCGACTGGAAGAATAAAGAAAAAACAAAAAACAAGAAACCTATTCGCCTTTTTTTAGTGTGTGTGTGTGTGTGTTTTTTAAATTACCATGAATGTGCCAACACTTGCGTAATGAGGTAGACACACAGATATACCGTGTGAATTTGTGTATTCGTGCGTCTCAGCCCGTGTGTGTATGTGTGTGTGTGTGTTTTTCTCTTATTGCAATGCATTCACTTGGGGTTATTTTCATATTTTGGAACCATAAACGCACAGAAAACGCCCCGACGAGTAAACCATGCAATGGATTACAATAATTTTACCCCAGAGTTTCAGCTTACTGTGCCAAAACTATTGAATTTTCCAAGAAACAAAAACGGGGAGAAAAGACAGCGAAAAATTCAATGAAATTCAATGAGCTTTTCACACACGTAGGTGCAACATATTCACAAATATGTACAATGATAAATATAAAAAAGCTATTCCGACTAAAGAGGATAATAACAATTATTCCTCGATTCCCGTCATTATTATTATTTTTTGTACAATAATTGCCATATGAATGAATGGGGCGAACATTTTCCCCTCTTTTTCTGTCACGATGGTGATAATCTTCTCCTATATTTCAGAGAGTATCGGCCTGTTCGTCGATAAGCTTCGAGTGTCTCAGGGTTTGGACCGGGTCTCAGTCTTTATCCCGGTCTGAATGCTCCGTCTCCACTGTCAGAAAAAAAAAGGTACATCGTTGTATCCTTCTGTCCGCGTGGGGCTGAACCCTCCTGTCCCAAAAAATAAAAAAATAAAAAAAGATTATATTTCTACTCATCAGGTGTCGCACATCCAGATCTCCCAGCGCCTCTAAACTGCAGCAGAAACACTCCAGAGGTTGTTTTTTTTTTCGTCTGTTATGAAAGTGTGTTGTTGCTTGTGTTGAATACTTGCTTGTAAATCGTTTCCACAACACATAGGTGTGGAAAATCCTTAAATCATTTTGTCTCCTATTTGCTCTTAAAATCGTATTTTTCTTAAAAAAAAAATAACAAGTTGAAAATTCAGCCAATGAGGTGAGAGAGTCCCACCTGTTTGCAATGCAGTTTCACTTGTTTCTTCAGGAATAAAAAAAAAATGAAGAGTCACTATCTTGACAGCAAGAAGCAGAGCACTCCACTGGTGTCGAGGAAATGATGCTTGATTAAAAAAAAGAATCTTCAGGCAAGATGATTTGCATTGGAAGAAACTGAGATGATCGCAGCCCCATCGGATGATTTTTCACTTGTTTTAAGGAAAGAATAATACTTGAAGATTCAATACTAGATGAAATGGCTTGTTAAGACGGATGTTTTTGCACTGTGTGTGTGTGTGTGTGTGTGGCTCCCGCTGTGTGGAGGCGGTCCAGTCCAGTCTGGGACAAAAGGTACAACGGCGCACCTTTATTTCTGACAGTGCGGGCAGCTTGTCTCTGATTTGTCTCTTTGTAAACGGGGCAGAGAGCTGCGGGTTTCCCCCCTCGGTCTTAGTGCGCTGCAGAAAACTTCATCCGTTTCTGCTTTTGCCTCTGATTGCAAAACCAAACCCGGACCACGTTTTTTTTCAGGTCCAGTTTCTCGGCTATGGCGGCGATCTTCTCCGACGAGGGCCTCGGCTGGACGGCGAAATAAGCCTCCAGGGAGCGCTTCTCCGGGGCCGCGATGGACGTGCGTTTCCTCTTTTTGTCGCCGCCGTTGAAGATCTCCGGCTTGGACATCTTCTCCCTCTGCGCCCGCTCCGCCTCCTCCAGCCAGGCCTCCAGGATCGGCTTCAGCGCCACCATGTTGTTGTGCGACAGCGTCAGGGACTCGAACCTGCAGATGGTGCTCTGGCTCAGGCAGCCCACCCCGGGGATCTTGAGGTTGGCCAGGGCCGAGCCCACGTCCGCCTGGGTCACCCCGAGCTTGATCCGCCTCTGCTTGAAGCGCTCGGCGAAGGACTCCAGCTCCCGGGGGTCGGGCTCCGCTTCCCCGCCGCCGCCCCCCAGGGAGCCGTGGGAGCCCAGGCCGTGCGGGTGCATGTTCATGGACTGCGGGTGGTGGTGGTGATGCATTTGGTTGATGGCCGACATGTGGGCGGCGTGGGCGGTGTGCGACGCCGTGGAGCAGACGTCCGAGCCGGGCATGCCTCCGAGGGAGATGCCGCCCGGCGTGAGGTGGTCCAGCAGCTCGCCCTCCAGGCCCTGCGACGGCTGGTGGTGGCCCGGGTGGTGGTGGTGGTGTGAGGTGAGCACCGACGGATGGTGCAGGTGGGCGGAGGAGGAGGTCGGGGTGCAGGTCATGCTGGTCATGGTGGTCATGGTGTGGTAGGTCGCGTCTGGCTTGAACGGGTGGCTCTTCTGGGCCACAATGTCCACCGCGGCCAGAGCCTCGGCTCTCTGCAGCAGAGTCTCATCGAACCCGGCGAAGATGTTGCCCTGAAGCTGCGGGACAGAGGAACAGAGTCGGTTGGTTAAATCTGACAGAAACTCCCAACACACCAATTTAACCAATTTAACTTCTTAATTTGACATCAGCCGTTTTTGGAAACGTTTAGATTGCGCTTCCATTACGCACAATGATAATATTACGCAGAAGTGTTAAGTCTAGTCTTTATTTTTATAGTTTCGATGTGAAGACAATCCTGTAATAAATCTGATTGTGTAAAAAAAAAAAAAAAAAAATCCACACTTGTTTTTTGTTTTTTACATGTAAAACAAAGCTGTCGCTATGGGAGGACGAGCGGCAGGAGGGACAGAGACGGAGCTCTGACTCCCTGCAGGCCCGATGATGACGAGCAGGTGAAATTACTGATGTGAATTTGCGTGTTTTGCACATGTGAAATGTGGAAAACACAACTGTCTATATCGTGTGAAATTTTAAATGTTTCTTTATTTTTTCACATGTGAAAACTTCACGTTGAAATTTACATTTTCTTTCTGTAATGAGGATAACCGGTCTAACTTTTTAACTGGAATATTAAGAGGCGTGCTTTTCAGAATGTTTGGATTACACCTCCATTACGCACGACGCTTCCATTACGCAGGAGGATCAGGTCTAGCTATATTTTTACTATTTAAGTGGAAAGCCAACAATCAGATTATGATTTTTAGTTTTTATTTGTTTATTTATTTTTTGTCAAAATATATCCAAATAAATTTCAACTTCCTCTCTTACATTACATTACATTACAAACAACGCGTTTTATTACAACTTGGACGTTACTGGGCCTTTTCAAACACCCGGAAAGTGTGCCAACGTGGATGGATATTCATTTAAAATTAATATTTAAGGTCTCCTGAATAATTTCTGCGGACAATGAAATGAGACGAGTGTGAGGTTGAATATGTATGGGACAATATGAGATAACACAGCGCACAATGCAGGATTTGGCTTCTCAGACTCAGTGATGCTCGTTCCGACTTTTCGGGTCTACAGATCATCAAATGACTCGTCTGGTCTCCTGTGCTGTCCTCGCGCTGCTTCACTCTGGCTCGCCCTGTCATGTCCATGTCTCATGTTTGCGCATTTTATTCTATCATTTCTTCTATAATTGAATCTATTTTATTCTTATTTTATAGCACCTGTATATTTCTAATTTCATTTTACTTTACTCGTGTCTAAACAGGACGCTCTTATAAAAGACAGCTCGCTCTCAGTTTTCTGTCCTCCTGCCTATAAATTACTATTTTGGCGCTTTAGTGAGCCACACTAGTAATTTATAGTGAGTGCTAACAGATAAAGCAAAAGTATATAAATGTATTTGGCAGCCATATCTTTAAAAGAAAAGAATAAACACACACACGAGGGGAGCATTCAGGAGTATGTTCCCTCTCAGCTGTGTGAGTCTGTGCGTAATAGTTTGGCGAGCTGCGTCTGCTCATTTACACACACTGACCAAATAATAATAATAATACTATCTGAGCAGCCATCGGGCGCTGCTCCACTCTCTCCTCGGAAACGTCGAGGACATGAGGAGGTTTTGGAAGTTTTGGCAGCAGGCGCCGCGAGATGCGGGAACTTCGCCGTATAGTGAAGTGAATTCTGAGCTCAGACTTACCGACGGCGTGGGGAGGCAGGCCCGGCGGATGGCCTCCGAGCTGGAGTGCAGAGGCGTGTATTTGGGCTCGTGCAGGATGGGGTGCATACTGAAAGGCTGCTTGCTGTTCATCGACATCATGATTGCTGAGGTGAGTGAGGGTCTGTCGTCCTCGTTCTGCTCCGTGTTGGTTGGTTTTCTAAAAGAGAAACGCCGCAGGGGAGAACAACGGGGAGACGCGATTTGGTTGAAAATATAGTCTGGTCTGGCTTCTCTGCTGCCGGGTTTAGCTTGATTAAATAAAAGAAATATATAGAGAGAGGGAGAGAGGTAAGTCCGTGTCTCCTGCGGGTCTCCTGTCTCCTTTTTGCCTGTAAATGACTCCTATAATAAAGATGCGCCTCGCCTCCAGCTCCTATATCACACCGCTGCCCCGCCCCTCCCCCGATCCTCCCTCCCTCCCTCCGTCCGTCTCCACCAATCACACGGCGATATCCAGCGGTAGCCACGCCCCTAAGCGTGCCTCGCTCGCTGGGAGGGAGACGTGAGAAAGGATGCTGTGTGGCTGCACTGTTAAAAAAAAAAGAAAAAAAAAAGAAAGACAGGTTGAAATAACAACAACCAACCTGCAGGAGAGATTTGGTTTTTCTAACACTTCTGTCTTGTTTCAGCACTTAGCCAAACCATGCTGGGACTAACAACTGGGCCAACTGGGCCAACTGGGCCCCCAAAAGCCCCGGGTTAAGGTGAAGATCTGATTTTACTCAGCAGCCTGCCTTAATAACCCACCTACGAGTTTTATTATCCTGGGTTTCAGTGGAGAGTTTTAGTGTCCCATGATGCTCTAACTGCTGTTTCAGAGGCTTTCCACCCTGACAAGAAGAAACTTAAAGGGGAAACACTGAACCTTTGTAATATTTTGGCATAAAATATTTAAATATAGGCAGACGGAATATTTGCACAATATCAACTGTCAGCAGCTTCAATCAAAAAATATCTGCATCGGCCTTCAAACGCCCATATCGGTCGAAGCCTAGTAGGTATAGTCATGATTTAATTGTATAGATGCACTTGCCAGGGTTCATGTGACTGCTGGTATTGTGTGTGTGTGTGTGTGTGTGTGTGTGTTTGGGGGTGGAGACCCTGGCTCATGGTGAAATATCAACACATCTTTGTTTTTAAGAGTGTTGCAGAGCGCCTTCACCACGCAGCATCGACCGAGAGACAGATTTTGTTTTCTTCCCAGGAGTTTTTTTAAAGGACATCAGAAGGTTTAAGAAACACAACAGACCTGAGTGGTGAAATCTTCCTTTTTCCCCAAAATGGAAATGTACAGTCGCTTTTTATATTAGAGCTCTTAATATAGGTAGGCTATATACCTATTTTGTATATTTATAATTAAAGCTCAAATGTAATTCAAATATTAACAAAATTGTAAATAAAGACTTTTATTCCAATATCACTTATCTACCAGCTGAAAGTGATTGAAACTCTATGAAACTGAATGTAGACGAAGATCTAAAAGCAACAAAACACTTTAGTGGATGGACTCTAATGTTTGTTTGAAATTTCAGGCAGTGCAGTCACAGTTGTTTTTGTGTGTGTGTGTGTGTGTGTGTGTGTGTGTGTGTGTGTGTGTGTGTGTTTGGGGGTGGAGCCCCTGGCTCATGGTGAAATATCAACACATCTTTGTTTTTAACAGTGTTGCAGCGCCTTGAACACTGAGCACCGACCGACAGATTATTAGACAGATTTTGTCGCGCGCACCGGAGCTTCTTTGCACGTTCCTCCTCCTACTTTTCCTTCCCCAAAGCTGGAGGGAATGTCTATTTATAGCCTCACAATATTCTCATTAATTTGATATATATATAAAAAAAAAACCTCATGCTGATGTGAAGACAAACAGCAAATGAGACTCGACCAAGGCAGAAAAGCAGCACGCGGCCGCTGATCCATCGATCAGCTGATAACTTCGATCGATTAAGGATCATTTCAACTCATCGTGACGCCTGTGATTGATGAAATCCCTCCGCCTCAGCTCGTATTAACAATGCAAACCGACACGGGTTTGTTTGTGAACCTCTGGCACCGAACACACAGCGTCCGCACACCGCGCGCCCATCCAGCAGCTCCGATTATTAATTGATGGCAGACCGCGCGCAGGAATCCCTCCGCCTGACACCCATTCACTTTCTTGGCAATTAATACATTAATTAATCATGCTTCATTTACTTTGTGGCCATAGTAAGGACCCCCCCCTCCCCCCTCCACACACTCACACACACACACACAGACACACACACTCATACACACACACACACACACACACCCTCTTCCCCCAATTAAAGAATAAACAGGCCTGAACGGAACTAAAGAGCACAAGCAGACGCTGAAATATTTACAGATGATCCGCGGGTCAGCGGGGCGCGCGGCCTGTCAATCAAAAGGGATTTCCGGCGGGCAGACACGCAGACGATGAGACGAATAATTATCGCGATAATCACCCAAAGGCGCACTGTGAGGGGGGGGGGGGGGGGGGTCTCCTGGCTAAGGTGTCCTTAAGTGTGCGTGCGTGTGTGTGCGCGTGTGTTTCTGTGTGTGTGTGTGTGTGTGTGTGTGTGTGCGTGTGTGGGGGGGGTGCGCGCGTTTCTCTCTCTCTATGTATTCTTGCATTAATCATAATAATAATGATAGACCTAATAATAACAACACACGATTATTTTATTATTAATAATAATAATATTAATAATTATGATAATCTTTATTTATACAGCATTTATCAAGTGGTTTACAGGATAAATAAAATTCAATATATACAAAGCTGAAACACAAATTGAATAAATAAAAGAAGTGTGTGTGGCGTCTCTCTTTATAATAACAACAACAACAACAACAATAATAATATAATAATTTTGGATTTATTTATAGACCACTTATCCAAACGGTGTTAGTTGCTTTACAAGATAAATAAAAATGTAATTTCTCTCTCTGTATGTGTGTGTCTGGGTGCATGTAGCCATACAGTATGTAGGGCATAAATGAAGGAGACACACACACACACACACACACACACACACACACACACACACACACACACACACACACACACACACACCATGGTAAAAACAACTGTGACTGCACTGCCTGAAATTTCAAACCCACATTAGAGTCCATCCACTAAAGTGTTTTGTTGCTTTTAGATCTTCGTCTACATTCAGTTTCATTTTCTATCACTTTCAGCGGGTAGATAAGTGATATTGGAATAAAAGTCTTTATTTACAATTTTGTTAATATTTGAATTACATTTGAGCTTTAATTATAAATATACAAAATGTATTAAGAGCTCTAATATAAAAAGCGACTGTACATTTCCATTTTGGGGATTATTCAGTATTTCTCAATCTGGTCTGTAAAGTGTTTTCTTAAACCTTCTGATATCCTGTAAAAAGCTCCTGGCTTGATTTGAATGTTACTCTGTCAGTTTCTGGAATGGTGGATTTCTCATTTTAGAACAAAAACTATTGAGTTAATGCTTTTATAGATTTAGGGGGGGGTAAGTGTAGTGTTTTAAATAATGTTGGGAACAAGTGGAGGTTTCTCTCTGTTGACAGAAGGCAAAAAAGATATAGATATAGATATAGATTCACCATTGATATTTATTGGCAGAAAAAGTATTTCCTTGACAGAGAGATATTTGAATATGGACAGCAAGAAATGAAATTTAGAATATACATCACATGTTAACATATCTTCATTCAGGTTGGTTAGCCCTTTTAGTCAGTAAATAAAGATAATGTCTTTCATTATTGATATAGAATATAGTGTCTGAATCATAAAAATGATTAAATGTAGTTTGTTGTGTGTGTGTTGGGAGGTAAAGGAGACAAAAACAAAGAGAAGAAGAGAGAGAGGAAAGAAAATGAAACAAAAAATGGAGAGACAAGAGAGGAGAAGTAAAGATCAAAAAAGAGGAAAAATAAAAGAAAGAAGAGAAGCAATGCGATATGATGAAAGACTTGAGATGTTTCAGAAATACAAAAGGTGAATCCTGTTGTCGCAGCAAAATCCCCCAGTGTTCATTTAACTCTGAGTGTGGAAATCAACTCATGACTGTTTCTATCAGTCCAAATATCAGTTAGTTAGTTAAATTAACACTTTTACAAAGTTTTATAGCCAAGTCAATCCAAATAATATCCAAATCAGCTGTATGCAGAAGTGTGACCAAGTCAACTTTCCAAGTCTCAAGTCAAGCCTCAAAGTCTGAGTCAAGTCCATGTCATTAATGTCAAGTCTCAGCAAGTCATGTCAGAACAACTCAAGAGTCCAGAATCAATTTAATATCTCAAAGAAAACTAAATATCTAGGACTTTTCAATGCAATATGGTTTTAATAGGATAAAAACTTGGTAAGAGCATCATGAGTTTGATTTCTATAATCAGTTTCAACTTCAATAAATTCAATCATTCCATACAAATTCAGAAAACAGAATTTAAATTCAGTCGTCTGCTGGAACAAATCTCATCACTTTCAATCTAAGTCATTTACACAAACACAAGATCTCAAGTCAAGACTTTAGAAACCTTTTCAAGTCATCAGAGTACAAGTCAAAGTCGAGTCCCAAGTCACCAGAACCCAAGTCAAGTCAAGTCAAGTCTCGTCTCAAGCAATTAAAATTGTGACTCAAGTCCAAGTCATGTGACTCGAGTCCCCGCCTCTGGCTGCATGACTCCAATCACCAATCTCCACTTGTCAACTCACATGTCACTGAAAAATAATCACTTATTAACACTGAAACATGAGCAGAGTTTGTTCAGGAATGTGTTTACTATACGCACATTTCAGTGTGATGTAAAGATCGGGCACACAGAGACTTTATGACACTGAAATCAGATCAATCAAATCAACTTAAAGCTGCATTATGCAAATAAATAAATAAATAAGTAAAAAGTAGTAAGGAGTAGTAGTAAAGGAAGTAAAACTACTCTAATCAGCCTAAATCACAAAGTGGGGCTGCTACAGAGAAGAGCGTCCCATTCGTTGTAGATTCTTCTTCTTCTTCTTCCTGTTTGCCCAAATGAAATTCTGGTGTCATGTGTGGTCTCTTCTCTATGGAAGCCCATTTCCGCCAGTGTGAAGAAAAAAAAAAAAGATCCTGTAAGTCATTATAATGAGAAACTTTCTCAAAATAATGAGAAACCTTCTCAAAATAATGAGTTAGTATCTCAAAATAATGAGAAACACCTTCTCAAAATAATGAGAAACCTTCTCAAAATTATTTTGAGAAAGTTTCTCACTATTATGAGATATTAAGTAAAAATAGTGAGAAAGTTTCTCATTATTTTGAGATACTAAGTCATTATTTTGAGAAAGTTTCTCATTATAATGACTTACAGGACCGTTTTTTTCATCACACTGGCATAAATGGGCTTCCATACTTCTCCACAAGTGACGAATCAAACCTGAGAGTGAAATCCAGACTGTCTCCTAAAGCCGGATCTTCTCCTCTCTCGTCTCTTTGGTTTCCTTTAAGCACCACAGACCGCTTCGCTGACGTCACCTTGCAGGATTTCTGGCTGTTTCATTTTTTCAAACATGAACTCTCGCCGCCATCTGGGGCCGCCAACATGTGAAATTGCCTCGAACAATAAGGAATAAGAACGATTATTTTTTAAAGAGTTCATGAAACGGCATCTTTACTCCCTGGATTTGATGTATTTTTAAGGGGAGGGAGGGAGATTGTTCAAAAATTAGGTCACCGTTAAAGATGCTCTGTTGTCCAGTGAAGGTAATGGGACTTCAAGACTCGATTCCCGGCTAAACGATTTGATTCGACTGATATTTTGCAGCGGATCGGTGACTTTTTCCAACATTCCTGCATTTTTCGCGCAGTTTGCTGTCATCATGTTGCATCATCTCTGGGCGTTGAAGTCTAGTGAAAGTTCAAAGAGTTACCTCTTGCTGTCAGTTGGGAGCGCCGACATGTGAAAGTTGCATGGTGCAGCTTGAATAATACAAAATAAGTACAGCCTTTGTTCATTTGCCAAAGCGCAGCCTGGGGCCAAATTTCATCAATGTTTCTCTTCTCCGTTCTGCTGCGGCTTGTTGCTGCTGCACTGGTGGCACTTTGGATAAGAGAGTCAGCAGCTTGTCGTCAGATCCACTGATCCTGTGTTAGCAGTGTGTGAGAGTAAATGCCGACTCTGCTGCCTTGGTTCGGGACGGCGGTGTGTCGCTGGATTACGATCAACTGCTCAATTTTGAGCCAATAGCAGAGTAAATTAACACTTTTACATAGTTTAAGTCAATCCAAATAATAGCCAAATCAGCTGTATGCAGAGGTGTGACCAAGTCAACTTTGCTCGAGTCCCAAGTCAGTCTCAAGTCTAGAGGCGCAAGTCTCAAGTCTAAATGTAGATTACCAAGTCAAGTCAGAACAAATCAAGAGTCCAGTATCAATTTAATATCTTAAAGAAAACTAAATATCTTGGACTTTTCAATGCAATATGGTTTTAATAGGATAAAAACTTGGTAAGAAAAATCAACTCATGACTGTTTCTATCAGTCCAAACATCAGAGTTAAATTAACACTTTTACAGTTTTATAGCCAAGTCAATCCAAATAATAGCCAAATCAGCTGTATGCAGAAGTGTGACCAAGTCAACTTTCCATGTCAGTCTCAAGTCTTAAGGCACAAGTCTCAAGTCAAGCCTCAAGTATACAAGTCTGAGTCAAGTCCATGTCATTAATGTCAAGTCTCAGCAAGTCAAGTCAGAACAAATGAAGGGTCCAGTATCAATTTAATATCTTAAAGAAAACTAAATATCTAGGACTTTTCAATGCAATATGGTTTTAATAGGATAAAAACTTGGTAAGAGCATCATGAGTTTGATTTCTATAATCAGTTTCAACTTCAATAAATTCAATTATTCCATACAAATTCAGAAAACAGAATTTAAATTCTCGAGTCCCTACCTCTGGCCATTAGATCAGTGATTCTCAACCTTTTTCATATCAAAGACCTTCATTTAGTCCACATTAGGGCCACAGACCCCCATTTGATGAGATTTTGCCTCTCAAACCCAAATCTGAGAATATTTTTATTATTTTAGATCAGTGTTAATTTTGGCAGCTATTTTAGATTTAGTCTTAGTCTTAGTCTTTAGATGAAAATGCTTATTAATTTTAGTCACATTTTAGTCATTTTTATCCTTCATAGTTTTAGTCCAGTTTTAGTCGACGAAAAGTCATTACATTTTAGTCAACTTTTAGTCATTACTTTTAGTCAAAATGTTTTCTCTTTAAACTAATTCAATTAATACAGGTATCGGAAATTGGAATCAAGGTGACAGGTTGTATCAAGTGTTGAAATTCGTAAAGCAACATTTCACTCTCTCAACACTTTTACTTGTGTACATTTTGCAAGAAAGACTGACTTCCAGGCTAAGCCACGTGGCTTGCTAGCAAATTTGCCACAAGTTGACATAGCCGACTGCACAGTAACACTGACTTAACGTTAGCAAATGTATATGCTTGGTTAGCTAACTTACTGTGGTATAAATAGCAGGGTGGTGCGCCTTCAAGTGTCTCTTCAGGTTGGTCGTATTCTTCCCACCTAATTTGTAGCAACAAGGCGTCTCTCCGTCTCCCGTTACTACAGTGCATTGTGTTTTCCTTTCTGCCGAATCATAAGTAAAGTGTGTCCATAGATCTATTCTTTTTTTCCGACCAAACCCTTTTTGCGCTGAAGCCATCAGGTTGTTATCATGCATTTTGGATGTCCGATAGCCCACCAGTAACATTTTAGTCCCGTCTCGTCTCGTCAACGAAAACAAAACATACATTTCGTCATAGTTTTTATTATCAAAGATCTATTTTTAGCTCGTCAACGTCTCGTCTTAGTCATGGAAAAAAGCTCGTTGACGAACATTTTTCGTCATAGTTTTCGTTAACGAAATTAACACTGTTTTAGATACAATTTTGTCCAGAATTCCATGACTATTGAGTATTGTATATTGTATTGTAGGTAGAGAGATAACAGTGAAAATATGATCAATACAGTCATTCTTCTACATTCTCTAACTGTGTTAACTTCTTGTAAATGAACTAATGCTGAAGTTTAACAATTCATCAGTTTGCTGGGGACCCTCTGGAACCCCCTCAAGGACCCCTGGTGGTCCCCGGACCCCACGTTGAGAACCACTGCATTAGAATATTTCAAAGGGGAAATAAGTCTGATGTTTACTGCTTGACCATAACATATCTGCAGGGGGTTTATCGGGTTATTGATCAACGCTAATGACTCAATAATTACTTCAGCAGCTGCTCAGATTTCTGGCTTTTGAAAACTTTTAAGTTTTATCGACGTTTCTGCAGTTCCAAATTTAGAAAATATCAGCATAGGAATGACCCTCTATGCCAGTGGTTCTCAGCGGTCCGGGGACCACCAGGGGTCCTTGACGGGGTTCCAGGGGGTCCACAGCAAGTTGTGAAGTGTTAAACTTACAGTAAGCATTATTTCATTATTTCCATTATTTCATTATTTCTATTTTGTCTGCATGTGGATTGTCTGGAAATAACTTGTTGTGAATTTTGTTTGTTTTGTTTTCTTGTTGTTGTGTACACAGGTCTCTCTTGGAAACGAGATCTCGATCTCAATGGGACTTACCTGTTTAAATAAAGGAATTGAATTGAATTGAATTGATTTACAAGAAGTTAACACAATTAGAGAATGGAGAAGAATGAGTGCTTTGATCATAGTTACAATACAGATACTTGGAATTCTGGACATGTGGAATCATCTCACAATAAAAACATTATCAGACTCGGGAAACCTCATCAAATGGGGGTTCGTGGCTCTAATGTGAACTAAATTATGGGTCCCTGATATGAAAAAGGTTGAGAATCACAACAGCAATTCTAAAATGATCAACTCATAAAATGACAACCTTGTTTATGTGGGGTGAAAAACTCAAGTCAGACTGTCTTGTTCCTTCCAGCTGGACTGGGAAGTCACATTTCCAAGTCTGGTGAATAGTACATTTCATTC
Organism: Centroberyx affinis; assembly: GCF_046629955.1. Classification (NCBI taxonomy): domain Eukaryota; kingdom Metazoa; phylum Chordata; class Actinopteri; order Beryciformes; family Berycidae; genus Centroberyx; species Centroberyx affinis. Next base: position 43,867 of record NW_027280415.1, on the reverse strand, counting down.
CATTTACTTTCAGGAAGTTATTACTCATCCATTTATTGATTGCAAATAGGCAGGAGGTCAGGGAACTTGTTACAGGCGAATTCTGAAAATCACAACCGAGCTAATGGATCGACTCTTCAGCCGGTCGTCTGTAACTTTGCCCCCTTGCTGCTCCGCTGGTTGAAACTCCAGCCGTGACTCACCGGCTCCTCCACAATAGCGGCAGGAGTGTCGGTGACGGCCGGGCGGAAACCTGAGCGCCGGCCGGCCCATTGTCCTGCTGGAGACCCGGCCCTCCAGAGGGTCCCCGGCACCCGCTCATCAAATATACATCACCCGCCTCCGCCGGGACGCTGCCGGGCGGGACGAAGCTCCGCTGGGGAAGGCGACACCGGACGGGCAAAACACAGGGAGTCCAGCTGGGGTGGGGTGGGAGGAGAGAGAGAGAGAGAGAGAGAGAGAGAGAGAGAGAGAGGGAGAGAGAGAGAGAGGAGAGGGAGAGAGAGAGAGAGGGAGAGAGAGGGAGAGAGGGAGAGAGAGAGAGAGAGAGAGGGAGAGAGAGAGAGAGAGAGGATAGAGAGGGAGAGAGAAAGGGAGGGAAAGAGAGAAAGAGAGGGGGGGAGGGAGAGGGAGAGAGAGAGAGAGAAAGAGAGAGCCATTATGTCCAACACCCCAACATTTCATTTACTGAGACAGAGAAGCTCAAATATGGGAGAAAATGTAAATATTGAAAATGATTTTGTTAATTTTGTCTTGTCAGAAATGCTCCCAACCCCTACCAGTGTCCTGTGTTGTTATACATTGACTTTAGTTATTTTGAATGTACTGAATTAAGAAAGAGAGTAGGAGGCGGGGAGGGAAATAGAAGTGGATTTTCCTAAAGTTCAAACTTTGGAGAGAAACACTTTTCGCATGAGAGGGTCGTCCTGTTAGCAGCTATTTGACAACAGACAGTGTCAATGTTTTGTCTGTTCAGTTTTGTACCATTATGTGTTGTTTGCTGTCTAAGATTAATAAGAAGAAACTTTTTTGATCCGTGTGGGGAAGTGAAGTCGCTAAGCAAGATGTTTCCGGCTGAGAAAAACATGTCTCTCTGCTGCATTGCATTCTGGTCTCTCTCCTGCTCCTGTGGGTGGAGAAACTGGTCTCTCTCCTCTTCTCCGATGGATTTCTCCCTGTATGATTGTTGAACGTCTCTTGGTGCAAAATGGCGGCTCTAGAAAGAAGAAGCCCTCGCTCTTTGATTCTGAGGGACTGACACCAAAACCTGACGTTTTACATCCTGAAACATTTTCTCATATCAAACTTCACTGTAGCTGCTGGAAATGTATCACCTATAGCTGTTTGTTGTTGTTTGTTTATCAGTGTTAAAGAGTTTTAGGGTTTGTCCTTTAAGGTCTTGGCCCAGAGCCGCCTGCCAGCAGAACTCAGTTGGTTGATGAGATTTTAGACGAACAAGCCTGGGGAAGAGTTTGATTAAGGAGCTAATGGATGTTCTTCCACCAATGAATATTAATGCAGGGGCTGGGAACTGGGAATTGTTTGTTTTGGCTGCTGGGTGAAGCCGGCTCCATGCCTGGGAGTTGTTGTTGCTGGTTTGGTTGGTTTTTAGGAGTGGGCTCTTCACACCAGAAGCGACAATGCGTATATTTTGCACGAGGCAGAGCACAAGCTGGAATCTCGGTAGGCTGCAGAAACATATTTTCACCTTTCCAGATGCACTTTATTAAACAATTTCAACGGTAAATAGTCAGTTTTAAATGTTGCAGATAGATTTACTAATGACATGAATAATCTGCTAAATTAATGCTTTCAGGTCTTAATATCGTTCAAAGCAGCTGAAATAATTCAACAATGATGCTATCTAGGCTTCTTTTGAATATGTAAATATAATTTTTCTAACCTGGTATCCCCATCCATGGCATGGCAGATATTCCGATAGGTTCCGATATGTTTTTAATGTGGAGTTGAATATAACTCCTTGGTGCATGTAAATGTTGGAATGCCATTGGACGCGCCTCATAGAGGTCAGCGTATTTGGAGGTTAAAGTTCAATATAGTTGAACTTTGGGCGCAAAACCTGGCGAAAAATCAAGGTGTTGCACACTGCTTTCAGGTGCACAGCTAGGAGCGTGCTGCCGCGTCCTTCATTGAAAACAATGGCTTTGCTCTGTGCAATGTCACGATTGTGCGTTTGGCGTGAAAGCCCGGTGACCATGCAGCAGAAGAGGGAGAGAAAAATCTGCCACCTGTTAATTCTTGAAAGAAGTGACTGTATCTTGAAGCAATAATTAATTCGAATTTCAAAGCAATCAAATGAATCATAAAAAAACAAACAAAAAAAAAACAACAAAAACTGTAATTTTTGGTTTGTTAAAACTAATGCTGAACGGTCTGCTCCGCCTCACAGTGGACTGCATGTGTTTTTCTCTCAGAAATGATATTCTCACATTTCTGGATGTTTTGAGGCTGTGAAATGGAAAATGTCCGGTGATGGAAGATCTGACTGGATTTACATGTCAGTCTGGTGTGTTGATTTATTCAGCTCTGTTATAAAATAATCTGTCAAATATATTTCACCTTATTTGATACTTAGCCTACTTATTTATTACTATACTATACTGTTGATATATATTTCCATTTCCAATTTCCCAAATTACACACACAAAACACAATCAAAACATCATAGGATATACATGGCACGAGCCTTATTACTTCTCAAGTTGTTGTTTGTTTGTGTGTGTGTGTGTGTGTGTGTGTGTGTGTGTGTGTGTGTGTGTGTGTTCAGAGTACAGGCTGGACTCAGAGGGATCAAACGTCCAGCAAAGCTGCAGCCATCAAACCAGGTTTTATTTCAGGTTATGTAGCTCAGCTTGGCACTAAAATTCAACTAGAGTGTTTTTCTTCAACCGCTCCATAATGGTTGTTGTTGTTGTTTTTCAAAACATACTGTATGTGTGTGTGTGTGTGTGTGTGTGTGTGTCAGAAAGAGAAAGAGAGAGAGATATTTTATGTGTGTTTCAGACAGAGGAGGATGAAGAAAAAGTGTTTTTGTATATGTGCGTGTGTGTGTGTGTGTGTGTGTGTGTGTATGGTGTGTGTACCTGCGCACCGATGTCTGTGTGTGTGTATTTGTTTACGTGCGCGTGCATGTGTGTGTGTGTGTGTATGGGAGGCCGATTAGGGTGAAAACATTGAAATATGTGCACATACACATTGAAATGTGCACACACGCACTGAAAATGTGCACATACGCAATGAAAATGTGCACATACGCAATGAAAATGTGCATATACACATTGAAAATGTCCACACCCCACCACCTTTACACAGCGGCATATAAGCTGTGTGTGTGTGTATCAGAGTGTGTGCGTCTAAAATAATTTCAGTGCGCCCGGAAGTTGTTTCAGTGTAACAGGAAGGCAGGTTGAGTTTTAAATCTAGACCTTCCTGTTGCAATGAACTGACTTCCGGACACACTGAAAACGGTGTGGCACGGAGCCCCCTCCACGCGTGTGTGTGAGTGTGTGTGTGTGCGTAAAATATTTTTCAGTGCGCCCGGAAGTTGTTTCAGTGTAACAGGAAGGCACACTGATGGCGTGCAGTGGACCTCCAAGTTAATTGGAGAAAAAAAAAATCTTCATGAACAGTAGCAATGGCAGGCAGCCAGTCGGAGGAGGCTATCAGTATTTTGAGGAGGCTTCTTGGTTCACCAGACCTTATTAACTGTCTTGTGAACCAAGAAGCCTCTGGAAATATTACAAATACAGTCAATACCAACAATGAGAATAGTGAGATAAGCTTGTTGTTTAGGCCAAACCGATGCCAAAATGTTACTATGAGGAGCGACGCCCCCCCGCCCACTCAACCAGTGCAGACACCTCGCTTCCAAGCCAGGCGATTCAGCAGCTGGAGCGGGTCGAAAGCAAAGAGAAGGTAGGTAACGTGACTGGTTTTCTTTATTATTTCCTGGACTTTAAATTTAACATAAATGACGCCTGTTCATTTTGTAAACTTTCCAGACCAAAATCATCGTACCACCGTGAAAGTACGTTTTTTAAGGACGTAATACTGCTCTGCAGCCCCCGGGACAAAAAAGTCCCAAAGCAACAAATGAAGGCAAGGTTACATGAAAAGGGCCACATATTGAGTGCGCTAGAACTGGATAAAACATGGGACCACACGGCCCTGCTACTCAAACTGCATGAGGCGTTTGATGGGAAGATTCCTTCAGGAGCGAGGTATGTCATGTCGGCATGCTAGCATAGTTGGCTTGATAGCTAGCTACCTAGTTATCTCGTTAGCTGAAATGAGGCAGCTAGCCAGTTAAATTTCAGCAAACCTGACGTTAACTAGCTAATGCTGGCAGCTAAATAGTAAGTAGTAGGATACCTGTTACCACCAACAGATCGTTTCCCCCGTCTTTTAAATATTGTGTAGTAATTATTGTTTCACAGTTGTTTAGTAAGGATGTACTGATGTAATTATTTGTTTGTTTGTTTTTGCATGAATACATGTTTTTTTTCCAGTTTGGAGATGCTTATGCCGTGTGGGAACAGACTGGTTACACCCACACTTGGCAAAGGTCAGCAGTTAGATGCTTCTATGGTGCACAAGATCTTCAGAAGAGCTACGCTGTATTTGAGACCATCAGTAGCCCTTGAGGTAAGCAGCGAGGACAAGTATTTTCTGAACTTACCAGACTGTTCTAGCTGTTCTATTATTTGCCTTTACCCATTTAGTTATTACTATTATTACTATTACTATTACTATTATATACATTACTGATGATTATTTATCAAAAATCTGATTGTGTAAATATTTTGTGAAAGCACCAATAGTCACCCCCACAATATCGTCACAATATCGATATTTGGTCAAAAATATTGTGATATTTGATTTTGTTTATATCGCCCAGACCTACCCAGTGTAAGTAGAGACTCTCAGTGCCTGTAGCCCCACCAAAGCAAATGCTAACCAGCTGCCACTGTTATATATATATATATATATGTCAATATGTCAGGTCATGCAAACAAAACCTGGCTTGGTTGATCTCGCTTTGTGAGATAGGTCTCTGGTGTTGCCTTCCAATAAAGTTTTTTTTTTTTTCTAACAACTGAACATTTGATCACTTGAGGGTTTCAACGGCAATATCTCACAGTAAAATCCAAGCTTTTGAGATTAAGGTTATCAGCAAGGTCCATGATGACCATTGATTACAAGTTAAGCTAACAATTTTTTTTTTTTCCTCAGCCTGAAGGCTCTAATTCAAGCACAGAGGAGGATGAGTGGGTGGAAGAGGAGGACATGTTTGTCCCAGCCACTGCAATTGCCCCAGCCACTGCAATTGCCCAGGCTTCATGCAGCACCCAACAGGAAGTCCAAACATCCTCATCACAGCCCTCCTCAAGTGACCAGACCCCAAGTCAATGGCAAAATGATTATGGAACATACATCAACCTCATAAATGAGACATCAGATGAAGATAATGACGATGACCTGTACAGTGCTATCATTGCCAGTATTGAGGATAAGACGTAAGTGTTTTGTACATATTTTACTACAGTAAAGATTTCACTAAATGTAGAACGTTAGGCTTTGGCAGAGTGAAAGTTTGACAATAAGTAGAAAATACAGTACAGACCATAAGCATTTAAACTGTGACACATTTTTGTTGTTTAGCCTCTGTAGTCTTGAAAATTGGAGTGGAAATGAAACAATGGCTATGAGGTTAAAGTGCCAACTTTCTGCTTTAATTTAAATGTATTTACATTCGTGTCAAATGAACAGTGTTGGAGCTTTAGCCCTTTTTCTTAAAGTTCATCAATGAACCCCTTAAAGACGGAACCACGCTCACTCTTTGCTGATAAGATGAAAGACCTCTGTCATTGTTCATGTAAGCACAGTTACTGATAGATCTGTAATTCTTTTTTTAGGCGGCCAAAAGAACACATCCCCATTAGTCAAATTCTGAGTGAACTCAGTGACAAAATTGATAACCTGCAAGTGTGCAAGTTCAACATCAATCGTTCTGCAGTCCTCGATGGAGCAATAAGGGGGTTCAAAAGGCTCTCCTATGACCCAAATAAGAAGATGTCCATAAAGTTTTCAGATGACAGGGGAACCACGGAAGAGGCTGTGGACCTCGGTGGCCCTCGCCGAGAGTTTCTACGCCTGCTGATGGAAGCATTGGCAGAGTCAGACATGTTTGAAGGATCAGAGGGACACCTCAACTTGGCTCTCAGTTCGTCTGGTGTGTATACCTGCATTTTTTCATAATACATGTATTAAGGGTGTATTTATTTGTTTGTTCTTCATTTGATTTATTTTAACTGTGTTTTTGATACAGCAGCATGTGCAGGGGGCACTTATGGTTTTGAGTTTTGGCTAGTGTTTTTTGAGGTGTAGTTTTTCAGGTTAAAACACCATGTCAGGCAGCATCACGTCCCATCATAATCAAAGTGATTAACTGATTTTGTCATTTTAATCTTCTAGATCACTGATGTAACCAGCCATGTTGCCAGCCATGTATTCTTAATATGAAAAACTCTGCTGCTGTGCCTCCCCAGATATTTACCCATAAGCTGCCACTGATTTTGTTTTTATCTTGTGTATTAATTTTTCAGCTGTGCGGGAGGACAGGTATTTCATAGCTGGCAGAGCAATTGCTGTCAGCCTGGTGCATGGAGGCCCCCCACCATGTTTCCTCTCGAGAACGCTGTTTGCCTGCATAGCAGATGGACCTGATGCATGCAGGCCTGTGCTACAGGACATCACAGACATGGAACTCTATAGTAAACTAAAACAGGTTTGTAAAGAGTTTATTTTGTTGCCCATACCAGTAGTATTGTGCATGTTAAAGGCATGTTATGTCTTTATTCAAACACCCTCCCTTCTCTCTCTCTCTCTCTCTCTCTCTCTCGCTCTCTCCCTCCCTCCCTCCCTCTCTCTCTCTCTCCCCCCTCTCTCTCAACCAGGTTTCTGAAGCCAAAACACTGGAGGAGCTGCAGCAGTTCACAGAACCACTCACCGACTACCTAGCCAATGCTGGCTGCTTGAGACATCTTACAAGCCTGGTTGACAAGGACCAACTGTTGGAAGATGTCCTGATGTTTCAGGTGGTTCAGCGTGTCCGTGGTCCCCTGGAAAGGTATATTTTGACACAGTGCAAGTCTGTTTACCTTTCCTGTGATATGGTTTACACACATTGTGAATATATAATAAATAGAGCAGACTGTTATACACTACCATTAACAGTATACCCATCTTATTAATGCAACACATACGTTTAGAGATGCACCGATTGCAATTTTCTTGGCCGATTACGATTTTTTTAAAAGTCTGACCTGCCGATTACGATTTTGGCCGATTACGATTTTCTTTCTTTTTAAGAACTATAATTGACAGCATACACAATTTTTTTTTTTTAAACTTTTCTTTAGTGGAAAATTAAAATTCAATTGCAGTATCAAATGACCAGCCCTCTGTTCTGTCAGCAGAGAGAGACACACAGGTGGTTTCGGCGCATTGGCCGACACTTCCCAGAGTTTCCATACGTTCATTGAATATTGGGCTGTATTTGTTCCTTACCTCGATATAACTCTCCTCATGACTAATGTCACCAGTAGCCTAATATTCAACAAACATTTGTGGTGCTAAAATTCATTCTGACTGCTTGTGTATGTCCTCTTGTGTATCTACGTTGTGTGTGTGTAGGTTCAGTGATGGATTGAAAACACTTGGAGTGCTCCAAAAAATAAAACATCATCCCGAAGCCTTTCGTCCTGTCCTGTGCTACAGCCCTGAGACCCTGACTGCTGAAATTATGGATGACCTGTTTGACATAAGATGGTCAGAGATGGGGAGCAATAACAGGGCGAACGAGAACAGGGTGGTTGCCTACTGGAGGGACTATTTGCAGGACGCTGAAGGTGGGTGATTTTGTTATCTGTAGTGGTACAGATTGTGGCCTGACAGCAGCCAGTGTACGGATATGGAATAGTGTTTAAACTTGACTGGAACTATGGGTGTTATATGGTTTTAATTCATGCCTATCAGCCAGTCAGAATTGAGTGTTCTGCCCTAGTGTAAATCATATTAAAGAGTAACTTTGGTATCTTGAAACCCAGACCCTTTTACACTGGCAGTGAAAAAGAATTGCTCAGGTTACTAACATGCCATACTGTGACATTAAGCAATTTCTGGTGAAAACACTTGGCTGCAGTCAGAAGTGAGTGGCGCATCCTTCTTATGAAACCTGTTAAATTATTTTGCCTACTGTTGCCTACTGTACCCTACTGTTAAGTGCACCTATCAAATGATTAAATTGTCTCTTTTTTTTATTGCTTTGTTTATTGAAATCAGTAGACGCGATAGACTCCTTTAAACACATCAAAAACACCAGTTTATTATGTATATATGCATGTGGGCGATTTGGTTTTGACTGCCATTGCATAACATTGCTTCACATCTATGTAATGGTCATTGTACTAAGAGGGGAAAAAATCTTATATTAGTAAAGACTTTACTTAGAGTTTTATTCAGAACCATTGATTGTGGTTTCAGCCATTATTCTTGACATGATATTTTTCATTTTTTATCCATCAGAGGAAGAAGGACCGGCAAAGCTGGGAGACATCCTGTCATTTGCAACAGGATGCCATGTGGTGCCACCCATCGGGTTTTCTCCTAAACCCTCACTGGAATTCCAGAGAGGGAGATACCCAATAGCAAACACATGTGTAAACTGTCTTAGAATACCGCTTCACCAATCCTACGAGGACTTCAAAAGTAACATGGACTTTGCAATCCAAAACACTCAGGGTTTTGGAATGGAGTAAAAATTATAAACATTCTTATTGACATTTCATGGTGAAAAACATCAGTTCAGGTAGCCTGCTGTTCACAATTCTGACACATGTTATGCAAATGTATTTTTAGTTTTTTTTTTTTTTTTTTAACAAGCCCTTACAGCACATTGAATCTTTGAGGTTATATAAAATTAGGTTTGGGTTTAAATACTTGTAGGTACAGAGTGTCAAGGACGTGTTGTTCATTGTTACTTGGTATGTTACATTTCACTTTGTAGTGCCAGGTAAAAGGTGAGCTGTAATATAAAATCAAAGAGTGAAAGCCATCAGTTCAGGTGTAGGCTACTACTGTTGATTCAATGCTGCTGTGTTTTCTGATCAATGCAATAGAGCAGTGGTTCTTAACCCCAGGGTCCCCAGCAAGTGAATGTATTGTTAAACTTCTCAATTTTTTCATTTACAAGAAGTTAACACAATTAGAGAATGTAGAAGAATGACTGTTTTGATCATAGTTTCTGTTATCTCGCCACCTACAATACAGACAGTCATGGAATTCTGGACAAAATCATATCTAACAATGCAAATATTCACAGATTTGGGTCAGAGGAAAAAAAAATCTCATCAAATGGGGGTCCTTGATATGAAAAAGGTTGAGAATCACTGCAATAGAGGACTATTACAGTTCTTCACAGTGCTTTCTCTATTTCCGTGGTACTGCTAGTAAGAACAGTCTACACAAACTGTTTTGCTTCAAGAAAATTTACAAGTGTCACAAATAAATTGATTCCATGGTTACCATCCTCAGTGAATGGGTCAATAGCCTGGTTGATTTCCTCCATGGTGGTGTCATTTACATTTAAGTTGTTTTCAGGAACCTCAACATTGTTGTTGAGATGAAGCTCAGGCAAGGGTCCACTGTCAGTCACTGAGGGTTCATTAGCATCAAATACACTGCTCACAGCTGTGCTATTCTGTCCAACATGGGTAATCACACCTCGATACCACAGCTGTAAAGGTGTCATGTGTCTCTCAGTAGATAGTGCATGGTTATTCCATTGCTCTCTAAATTCCCTGACAGCCCTTTGGATCCGCGGCAAGTAAATGTAGTGCAAGCTAAACAAGTGTAGCTCAGAAAGTGAATCAAGTATACATTCATTCTGCATGAAAGTAAACAGGTCAGAGTAATGGTATGAAACTACACGATTAAGCTCGGCCCAAAGCCTTTCAATACGCTGATTATGAACACTGCGACCAGTTATTATGCTGCTCCTGTTTAGTCCTCTTCGCCTTAGCATGTATCGAGCCACCTCAGTGTTCTCCATACCACGATCACACCTAACTCGTGACGGTAATCCATAATTTTGAACTCCTTCCTGGAATAGGGTAAGTACACTGGAAGCCCTGTTGTTGTTGAGGCACTCAATGTATATGATTGTGCGACTATATCCATCAACGCAGCCGTGGAACACCATCCTCCAGCTGACCAGTTTATGGTTTCCATCGATATGCCTGTCAAAACAAAGCAAAGGTAATGTAAGTATCTCCGTAGACACACCCCATTCATATGATCAGGCACTCCACCAATGATCTGTTGACTTGAATTAGGTGTGTTATTGGGATATATCTGATGTTGCTTTGGAAATTCATTACAAAAAAGGAAAAAGTGGCAAATATTAATGTCCTTGATAACTCAACAATACAATAGGTTAATGTTATGGCCATCCGTTTTAATTATTTCACCTTCGATTCTGAGAAATCAAGTTTTTTTTTTATCAGTTTTTGACGACAGCCTACCCATGATTCTCTGCGAGCGTTACTATGGTGAAGCAAGACGCCAGCTAAAGCCGTAACATAACCTGTGCTAGCTTTAACATTTCTCAACACAAAAACACGAAAAGTGTCCTTGATAACTCAACAATACGATAGGTTAATGTTATGGCCATCCGTTTTAATTATTTCACCTTCGATTCTGAGAAATCAAGGTTTTGGAGGAGCTGCAGCAGTCATTAAAAATATATCTACTGAATATATCAAATATCTTGTACAGCCGAACTAGTAATTACACTGCATCTAGATGATCTATGTTAAGAAAAAGTAAATATGTTGGTTTATTTAATATATTTTAGCCAAAACAGGAGTCGAACACACACACACACAAGGGCTTTTGTTTGGCGGACTTGGCGCATTCGACTGCCGTTTTGGCTAAACTATCTGAAATAAACACGAATCTATAGATTAAAATTTGTGACTATTTCACGGACTGCCGTGAGACCGGGTTGACCTATTACAAATTACAAACGGCATTAAGTTAAAACGGTCCACTAAATTAGGATTGCAATAGGCATTATTGGAAACTAATCACGGCAAAAGTTGCCAACTATCCCGCATAGCCTACTACATGATTTCTGGTTATCAAAAGTTGGCAACTTACCACAACTCATTAGGTCCCGCTACATGGTAGATTCTACGGCGAATGGCTTGAGTACGACGAAAGCATCGTCCGATTGGGTCTATTTCTTGCAGGACTTGGCGGACCCTCCAACGCTGAACACGTATTCCTCTGGAGCGAAGGCTGCCGCGGACATATGTTTCGCCGGCATTAGGTGTGTTGGCTAAAATTTGCCCAACGATTGACATCAAACTGTCATCTGACAGCGGTGTATAATCCTGTGAGGGGATACTAAGACGTTGTCTGTGACGAAATAAGGTTCGCCGATCGATCCCAAACAGTGAAGCGATTCCTTGCCAATTCAATCCTAAATCCAAACAATGGGTAATCTGATCCGCTGTCAAGTCGTACCTTGGACGACCAGGAGCGCCACTTCGAGTTGTTGGCGGAATGACAACGCCTCCTTGGTGTGTCTGACTTTGAGGTTGCTGTAGAATATGAATTAGTTGCCTGTGTAATGACTCTAAGAGAGTAGTGCAGTCTCTTGACTCGGGGCTTTGACCACGACGAACCACACAAATCATAGAGTGAATAGTCCTTGTATGGTGCCACAGCTCAGTGAAGAGTCTGGCTACCGGGTTATCTTGTATAGATTGGATGCAGTGCTCGACGCGGACGAAACAATCATAAATTTCCTCAATGTTAGCAGTAACCCGTGGCTGATCACAGGCTAAAAGGCAAACTACAGTTAATAATAATAACTGCGTCTTCATCTTTGAAAGGACAACGCCATAGAGCTAGCCCAGGTTGCGCTCTGAATCTAAGCCTTCCTGTTACACTGAAACAACTTCCGGGCGCACTGAAAAATATTTTACGCACACACACACACTCACACACACGCGTGGAGGGGGCTCCGTGCCACACCGTTTTCAGTGTGTCCGGAAGTCAGTTCATTGCAACAGGAAGGTCTAGATTTAAAACTCAACCTGCCTTCCTGTTACACTGAAACAACTTCCGGGCGCACTGAAATTATTTTAGACGCACACAGTCTGATACACACACACACAGCTTATATGCCGCTGTGTAAAGGTGGTGGGGTGTGGACATTTTCAATGTGTATATGCACATTTTCATTGCGTATGTGCACATTTTCATTGCGTATGTGCACATTTTCATTGCGTATGTGCACATTTTCAGTGCGTGTGTGCACATTTCAATGTGTATGTGCACATATTTCAATGTTTTCACCCTAATCGGCCTCCCATATGTGTGTGTGTGTGTGTGGACTCAGTGGGATCAAACGTCCAGCAAAGCTTTCAGTGAGCAGAACATCGCCGCCACAGCGCAGATTTCTGCCACATTTAGCAAATGGACACTGAAGAGCAGACAGACATGCAGCAGTCTGAACATACACCGCCTCCCTCCCTCTCCTCCCCTCTCCTCCTCTCCTTCCCTTCATTCCTGTCCCCCTCTCCTCCCCCCTTGTGCTTCTTCCATCTTTGAATTATTGATAGCGAGTAAAATCCGACGTTGTAAACTTTGCGACCATTCACCAAATCGGGCCCCGGTTCTCACCGAGGGGGCCCGCCGATGGGTGGGCGGCGTCTAACCGCACACTTTTAATGTAATTGCCTGTAGGGTTCCTAGTAAATATTTCATTGACTGCCAGCACAAATTAAAGACACGAGGCTGGAAGAAAAGGGTTATTTGGTTCTCCCGGGGAGAGAGCCTCCACACTTGACCCGGGCCACAGGTTGGGAAACGGGGCCGACGCTCCAACGCTTCGCCTCCCAGCAGGAACACACAGAGCTACTGGGAGATCTCCAGTCAGTCAACTTACCTGCTGAGAGACGAGAACACAGACAGCAAAAGCATCCATGTGTTCCCAGTAGATCGTCCGCTCTGCTGCTACATGCTAACACTTTAGCATTCACTGTGTTGAGTGATAGTAGGCGACTAGCATTATCTCAAGTGACAAAATGAGAACTTGCAGCAGCTAAAAATCTCTAGGCAATGGATGAATACAAGGTTGCTCACCTGAAACAACTCCAAAAACTAGAAGGGCACTCGGAGAGCGCAGACCTCCACCAAGGTTCGTGCTAGTATTGCTTGTTTGTGAGTCGGATCCGGATCCGCTCCAAAATTTAATGGGTTCTTCCTTGGCCCATGCTACACCCTTCCACCAAGTTTCATGAAAATCGGGCCAGTAATTTTTCCGTAATCCAGCTGACAGTCAAACAGACAAACAAACAAACAGCACCGAAAACATAACCTCCTTGGTGGATAAGCCTGGCTACATCAGCTATATTGAGTTAATTATATTTAATTTTTTTTTAAAGTACCATAAATGTCTTTTTTTTATTTTTCTACTATCAATCATTCTTTGAGAGCAGGCATCACATTTTCCAAATGGTGGATATCTCAGACCTCTCAAATGGAGGGAAACTTAGATGATCCAGGATATAGAAAAGTTAAAGGCTTTTAGTTTTGTGTTGTTGCTAATACTTTTACTTTTAAACCATGTTGTCTATTAATGTTTTCCAATTTCTATCTCCTTTTGTCTATATTTTATTATTCCTTGTTTTTAAGGGTTTTTGTAAAGCACTTTGTAAACGCTTTTAGATAAATGATATCTCAATAGTTTAACTTCATCATTATTATTATTATTATTATTATTATTATTATAGACATGGACCAGAGGCACCTCAAGTAGTTTCAGTATTTGAACCTGTATTCAAATGTATTTTTCCCTGATCTTGTATTTTTTGTAAAGCATTATTTATTAAGGGAGTTTGTCTTCACATGCCTACAGGCACAACTGGGAGTTGCCCAGTAGAACCACAGTCTACTACTGTTGGCCACTGTTGATGTTTTTAACCATATTTGTTTTCTAAGAAAACATAAACCATCTAGGCATTTTGGTTCTAGTGGGTCAGCTGACTCATCAGCCATTCAGTCAATCAGTCAGCCAGTGAATTGATCAGTCAGTCGGCCAACTAGCTAGCAGCCATCCAATCCGTTAAGGCTTGGTCACATCTGATTTCACCCCATGAATTATCTTCTCTCTTAGCCACAAAAAAGGAAACAATGTCAGGTGTGATAGGGCGGGATTTCAAAATGTGAGGAGGGCGGGGCTCCTGAACCCTTAAAGTAGTCCACATGAGGGCCACAGACCTCCATTTGATGAGATTTTGTTTCTCAGACCCAAATCTGAGAATATTTTAATGTTGGATACCATTTTGTCCAGAACTCCATGAGCATCTGTAGGTAGAGAGATAACAGAGAAACTATGATCAGAACAGTCATTCTGCTACATTCTCTAACTGTGTTAACTTCTTGTAAATTAAATAATGTTGAAGTTCAACAATTCATCAATTTGCTGGGGACCCCTCTGGAACCCCGTCAAGGACCCCTAGTGGTCCCCGGACCCCACGTTGAAAACCACTGGTCTAAGGCACGTATATAAATGGGACGTCCTGGGTTTGGATCCAGTCCAGGACTTTGTGGCGTGTCATCCCCCTCTCTCTCCCAATCTGTCCTGTCTCTCTCCTCTTTGATCAAATAAATGCAAAAATGCCCCTAAAAAAATCTTTAATTTTTGGGGCGCCAAAAGCTCACTAACTACGACTGAAATGCTACGCTCAGTGCTGAGTTCACGCTAGTTAGCTATTAGCTGCTACCATGCTAGTTAGCTAGTACTGCTATGGTAACTTAAACACATCTAGTCCTGTCACAAACTGACTGCAGGCCACAATGCATCTCTTCTTTACTTATATTTGTACTCCACTAAATAACTTTTGTATAAAACTGGATGATGTTAAACTGCCACGATTAGAGACGCCTCCATATTGGATTTTCTTTTAGATTTTCTTTTTCTTTTCAAAGTGCCCAAAGCAACTTTTCTACTGGCCAGTTGGGCAAATTTGCAGATCAGAGTTCAGTACACACGGGCTGAAATTGCTTCACAACCAGAAATGTTTTTTATCTGCCCTTTGTGTGGTTTTCAATAGAAGTAAATAAGAGGCGAACCAAATTTGTGTGCCCTTTGGTGTGTAGTCCAATGTGAAATGAACACGACTGGTCAACACCAAATGACGTGTTGGTGGCACGTAAAGTGTTAAAACTCTGTTTTCCCAGCAGGAAACGGTTACATGGAGGAGGAACAACTTTAAACAGACAGTAGAGACTCAGTGCAACAGCTCAGTGACAGTCAGGGTCAGTCATATCTTTTTCTTTGGTGTCATGTTTTGGAAACCTATCTTTAAAGTCGAGATGAAATGAAAAATGCATTTTTAACCCTTTTAGATCACATCCCCGGTCATATTGTACACCTATTTAACAATATATGCCAAAAAAAATACAAAAAATCAATTTCTTTGTATTCTTATATCAAAATCCAATCATGTTTTCTTCCTGTAAAACAAAATATGCCGTGTGCTTACGTAAGCATGAACCAACCAATTTCAACTAATAATATCATGACATCCACCCATCAATCATTCTTCAACCTGGTGTGTATGGAGCCAACAGTCCTCTGTAGCTCCGTTTCTCTCTGTAGCTCCGTATCGCGCTGAACTCTAAGCCCCGCCCACTGTTTAACGGTCCAATCAAATGCAAAGGATTAGATTTAAATCCCTCTTGTAACTGTACACCACTCAAATATTCAGTTTCACTGGGAAATACGTCACAGGACAGAAGCTAAATACGCTCTAACTTCCGTTTCAGTGGGACTTTAAAGAACAGAAACTCTCTGAATCAGATCGTTAAATGGTCTAGCAGGCTGATTGGTGAGTCACAGCTTAACCCAGCAGCATCCCTGCACACCAGACAGTTACAGTGGATAACTGGCTCCATTTTAAATGACGACTTCCACCCTCTGCACAGTGAATTTCAGCTTCTTCCTTCTGGACGAGGGTTTATAGTCGCAAAGTGGAGAACAAAGCGGGATAAAAACAGCTTTGTTCCAGCAGCCATCGCTCAGATGAACAAGTCGTAGCAACATTGCACAGATGATGTAGAAGCAACGTTTATTTATTCATTTATTTTATCTTTTAGTTTTAGTGGTTTAGTGATGATTGGAACTTTGAGTGCTTTTATTATGTTTGTCTACTGTCTGTGTTGTTTCTAAAATGTGTGTCAAGATGGATGACTCTCTACTGCAAACCAAATCTACCTACGGGTACAAATAATGTAACCTGAACCTGAACTTGAACCTGAACCTGTGGGTGTTGTGGTCGGGTGGAGAACGGGCGAAGAGCTTGACTTCAATGCCGGAGACTGGAGTTCAATTCCCAGTTTGTACAAAAGAAACTTCTACCATGAGTCAAATATGAAATTTAGTGAACGTTTTTCTTATTTAACCGACCAAAGCCTTTCCCTAACCTCAACCAAAGTTGTTTTAGTTGCCTAAACTGAACCATTTAGCGTCAAAATGCCAATGTGGTTAGGGTTAGGGTTAGGGTAAGTGTCCAATTAGTGTTTGGACAACCGTTTCTTGTGGAGGAATCATTTTCATACAATTTCTGTCCACAGCTTGTAAATCTGCGTTTCAGAGTTGGTGCTCATTTCACGACTTTTTATGAGATCATGTCGGTGTCGTGAAGTTTGTAATTTAAGCTTCGGCGACAGGTTTCAGTCGTCTCCATGGTAACCAGACGCTATCCTCCAGCCGGCTTGTTTAGTTACATTATATCATCCAGATCGGTGTATAGCTATCCTTCTGGCAGCTTGTTTGTTTTATATGTATATTTGGTTATTGTTTAGCCTACTGTAACATTTCCATCTGACCAATAAAGACAGCAAGGATAGTAACCATAGCCTACCTCTCCTGTAGATTTTTCCACAACATACTGATATTCAGGGTGTCGGCAATCTCTTTCCACGACGTTAATGCCATCTGCGTATCTTTGTATTCTTTCTTTGAAGAATCATACAGGTGGCGATACTGTCTAACTTGTTCTGCCAGTCTTTCATCTATACCCTCCATATTTGCTACGAGCTAAGCTAAACTAATTAAACTAATTAAACAAGGACGAAAAAGTTACAGACCAAAATATCAATAAGGACGTTCAGTTCTGTGAAAACTACAATCTCCATGGCGATGTTAGTGTGACGCAATGTGACTACCCAATAATCACATTGTGCGTCAAAATGTGACCGTGTCCGCGACATAACGAAATTCTCCAGGTGCGCGACATGAAAGGAAAGTGTTGAAAATACGTAATTTCTGTCGAGCGCCCTGCCATGAATCAGCCGTAAAGCAGAGTGTCCCGGGTGAAGGAGGCGGTGTGTCGGAGTGTTCGGGAGGCGGAGGGACGAGGACCTTCGGACCCGTCGGTCCACAGCGGGACTTCAACCTGACCGAGACGCTTGACAGGGAAACATCATTACAGCCCGGGTTTGGTGGATGGACGCAAGAGAGAGAGAGAGAGAGAGAGAGAGAGAGAGAGAGAGAGCGCTAAAATATGCATGAAGCCGGTACTGTAAGCCGACCGGCCGGACAGGATGCTACAGTATATCGGCGCTTTAGCGGGGCGGCCATGTTGTAAAATGGCTGGGGAGCGCTGGAGGGTTTTTCAGGGACGAGTCTCAGTGGAATATGAGTGTGTTCCATCCATTAACCCACCAGTCTATCCCTCCGAGAGAGAGAGAGAGAGAGAGAGAGAGAGACAGACAGACAGAGACAGAGAGGGAGAGAGAGAGAGAGAGAGAGAGACAGACAGAAAGAGAGAGCAAGACAGGAGAGGGAGAGAGAGACAGGAAAGGGAGAGGGAGAGACAGGGAGAGAGACAGGGGAGAGAGAGGCAGAGAGAGGGAGAGAGAAAGAGACAGAGAGAGAGAGAGATGGAAGAGGAGAGG
Organism: Centroberyx affinis; assembly: GCF_046629955.1. NCBI lineage: Eukaryota > Metazoa > Chordata > Actinopteri > Beryciformes > Berycidae > Centroberyx > Centroberyx affinis. The sequence goes on along the minus strand of NW_027280415.1, from coordinate 25,831 downwards.
AGAATTACTAGGCTATATTATTACATTTATAATGTCCATTGTTATCTTGATTCATTTTGTTTTCCTGTCTTTTAGTCAGTAAACAAAACAGTATTTTGATAATGTCTTACTGTGTTGATCATTGATACAGAATATAACCTAAAATGAAACCTAAATAAAACATGTGATGTTGAGCCAAGGTTAGTTGACTTATTCACAATTCACAAATTTTGTTACGATTCCTTACTTGTCGCGATCGGCCCAACATCCCTCCCCCTCCTTCTCAGCCTCTGAAACACTCCTGGGCTTTTGTAACCACTGGACCAGACTGCTGTCTCAGCATCCTGCATGGCCCTTCCCCTTCCACTGACTTCCAAAACATAAGCTGATTTTGGATTTCGGATTTAATTAGGATCCGCATTAACTGATGCAGAACATCAGCTACTCTTCCTGGGGTCCACACAAAACATAAAAGCATGACAACAGATAAGACACTTACAGACAAAACAACCAAATTATATTAAAATCAGAAAAGTATAACTAACAATATTCTTTCTCACAAACATATTACTATACATATTCTTCTTCATATACATACATGTTAATATGCACTGAATTCAAATTCGTGATGACACACTGTTTAATTTTTAGGGAAAATTTTGGGGCAAAATTTACTGGCAATGGGCAATGAATTTGGGCGACTGGGCAAAGAGGCCAATGGGCAACTGACAAATCTGACAGTTGAAGACCAAAAGTGAAGATGGATGGACCTCTTCTTTTCTATTGAAAATGTAATAATTTTATAATTTTATCAAAGTTATCCACTACAGTTTCATAACGTGTGTATTACAGGCTTATGTACGACTCTGGCATCCAACAGCCAGCTAGCTTGCTATATCAAATGTTCTATAATATGAATCACAGCCGTTAATTCCTAGTTGTGTTGTGAGAAAATATTTCAGGACAGGTCACATGATGGTGAAACCTTGCTCTCCGATCAAGCTTGGCTAGACTTCAAACTGATACATTGTTTTCAGTGAGAAAATATTTCCCCAAATTTGCCCTAAAGATTTGACGATGCATTCAAAACTCAGCTGCCGGTCGCTCACCCGTCCTGCAACACTTTCACCAGCTTCCAACTCAACACAGAAACTATTTCAGAATCTATTTCAACACAGTCAAAGCTCTTAATAATTTTGCCCTCTTGTAGAAGCCAAATTCATATTTTACAGTCACACAGTATTTACATATTTATATTTCTTTATGTTTGTTTATAATTACTATATCTTATGTATAATGCACATTAATCTGTACAATTAGAGTAATTAGTAGTGTTAACTATTTACATTTTATGCATATGTGTTATTAGTAGTAAACTCACTGAGAGAAATATGTTCATGTCTCTTTAAGATGGGACCGGTGAATTTGCCGTGGATAGACACAGGCACAGTTTTCCGACCGTGTTGTGGAATATACACAAGGCTGTATTTATCTATTAGATTTTGTATTTTTGAGCAAGTTTACTTTGTATAGACAATGTGGATCAATAAACCCACATTTGCTTTCATTCAGAAGAGGGTTAGGGTTAGAGAAGAAACACGTGTCGACTTAAGGTTCGCACTCTCATGCCAGTTTTGGATTGTACACCTCTTATACCGTGTACCACGTCTTTGTGTATCATGAAAACCGCTTTATAAATAAAACATATTATTATTATCATTATTAAATCTTCCACTTCCAACCATTACATTTGCTAAATGTTTAGTTTGGGTTTTTGTTCCGTGAACCTTGTGACAATTCCAGCTCCACCCAGTGCAGACTGTGTTTCTTTTAGTTTTTCAAGTTACTTGTTATCGTTTGGGAAGCTTCAGCTACACCTGATGCAAAGCCTTATTTTCTCCTTCTGTTTCAGTTATTTGTTATTTGTCTCCCGCGGCCCTGAGCTCCAACCTGCAGCTCTCACAGTTGTTGTTGCTGCCGTCTCGGCCTCATTTACCCCGGCCTCTGCCTCTGCCTCTGCCTCTGCCTCCGCCTGCCTGTGGTTCCTGCCTGGCTGTTTGTTTGGAAAGCCGCTCACCTCACTTTTGGCTTCTGGTTCTGCAGCTGAGCTTGTTTGTTCGCTCCTCATCGCCGCTCTTCATGCTACATGACTCTGTCTTTCTTATCTCATCATGTTTTCTGCCCTTTTGATTCTAACTCCTGTTCTCTCACAGGGAATTCCTTATTCACCGTTTCTGTGTTTTTCATGGCTACACCTCTCATTACGTCTCCCGCTCTCTCTGTCTTTCTCCTAATCTGTCGTTGTGTCTGTCTCCCCGCTGAAATCGGCCTGTTGATGGAAAAAGAGAGGGAAGGAGAACAAGAGAGAGAAACACAGCGAGAGAAATCGAGAAGGCAGGGTAAGAGAGAATGAGAGAGAGAGAGAGAGAGAAAGAGAGACAACGAATTGGACCGAGAGAGAGAGAGAGAGAGAAGACATATTTTGGATCAATAGATTAACTGAGTGCTCATGTATTATGCATCTGAGCCCTGCAGCACTTGCACATAAAGGGAATGTTGGGCAGGATTGGCGTGTAAAAGCTTTATAACCACGGGCCTGTTTACTCGCTTCAGAGTGTACAGGGCCGCCGACACGCCGAGCCGAGCCAAACTGAGCCGAACCGAGCCAAGTCGAGTCGGCTGTCCCCAGATCAGCCTGGACAAAACTCTGAAACTATCTACTGTCCAGCAAATGTTTGACGGACAGCGACAGACAGGAGGTGGTCAAGTTCAACGTCAACCCAAACAAGCACAAAATTGTCCACAAAATTTAAAAAATATATATGTAATTATAAAACAGGTTTGGAAACTGGTTTGAACTGATGTCACAAAGATATTTAGGTCCCAATTTCACAAAACGATGCAGGCAGCAGCTATAGACATCTTCTCAACTCTCATTTTGGCAAAAAAAAAAAAAAAAGAGATAAAACAGCCATAATGGCAAAAACTGTAGTATCACTAAAGATTATTTTATTGTTATTTTCTGACAGTGAAATGGATTGAGAACAAGGAAACATTTGGAGGAGAAGGAGTTGTAAGATTACATGTTGCAGTTTCTGTAGGAGTAAAAGTTGTAGAAGTACACTTTACAGTTTTTGTAGTGAGTACAAGTTGGTATGAGTACACATTAGAGCTTCAACAGGAATACATGTGACAGTTTCTGTAGAAGTGGAAGTTGTATAAATAAATTTAAAAAAAGCTAAAACTGTCTCTGGACCGTGAGATGGGATGAAAAGGATGGGATGAAAAGTTTTTTCCACCTCAGCCTGAACTAAAAAAAAAAAACTAAACACAACTTCCTGCAGTGGGAGAGGGGCGGGTTCCACTCTTTAGTATTTCACTAGTGGAACCCAATGGAGCCACGATTAGTATTATGTCGCAGCAATAGTTTTTTCATTAATAAAAGGCGTTTGAATGCACAGGGTGAGAATATTGTATTTACTTGTGCAGTTAAATAGAGTTCTGTCAGAAACATCAGTGAAGTGAATGTTCGCTGATCAAATTTTAATTCTTAATTCAAAATGTCGTTCAACAATAAAATACAATTTTTCACGTGGCCCTAATCCTCTAACGTACTTTTAACACCTTATCACCATGTAAATATTTTTTTTTTTGGCATTTTTTGCACCAGTTGGCCTCTTTTTGGTTTTTGACCTTTATAGTGTGCAAATTGTTTTATATTTTCCAAACTCTGAGTGTTTGAATTGACGCACCTGAAACATTGTTTGTTTTTTTGGACTTTTTTTTGGACAAAAAGACAACCCCCCCCCCCCAATTGCACTTTCCGTGACGTATCCAGTGAATTGAATGTGTACATCATGTGATATTCTGTGAACTTCATTGCATAAGACACACATGGCTCTGTTGCAGCTGTCTCTGTTCACTGCTGCTCTCTAGTTTACGTTTATAGTGAAGTGAAGTGAGTTTCCCCGGCCTCTCCTCTCCTGTGTGGCAGTAAAAAGGAACTTCAACTCAAAACTCGTCATGTTTCAAGCTGGCTCTCCATCTCGTTTATTTCTGCTCCCTGCTCTTTACACGGTCAGTCTGTGGTCACGGGGATATCGTCAGGACAGGACGGCTCTGCTGCCGCTCGTAATGTCGGTGATCTAGGAACTGAAGCTCACTCTGCTGTTGAACTCGGTCGAGTCAGTCTGGATAAGAGCGTCGGCTAAATGCCTCAAGTGGAAATGTAAAAGGATTCAAGCCTGCAATGCAGCAAGTACACCGTTTAGCCATTTAGCCAGCGGGACGCACCGGCACCGACCCTTTGTTCCAGATATTACCTCTGAGGCAGTTTGTGGCAACCAGGGTTGGGTTTAACAGAATACTTCATAATAAAAAACAAAACATGAAACTGTATTACCCTCTGTTACCTTAAAGAATAACGTATTTTCATTACAGATGCTTGTGACAAATTAGAGGATTATCTCTGAAAGCGATAAAGTCAGAAGGCTTTTTAAATAGCCACAGCTTTTCTACATCTTTACAAAATGTTTGTTTCTAAGTAAATATGAACTTTGTAAATTGTCACTTTTTCTTATCTATACCTTAATAATAAAGTAATCTGAAAGTAATCAAAATACATTACTGAGTTTGGGTCATCCCTTGGATTACGTTACCAATTACCATTTTTATGAGGTAACTAACTGTAATGAAGTACATTTTTAAAGTAACAGAAGCTGAATGCAGACTGTGTGATTTTGTCTGTCTTAAAGTCGAGATGAAATGAAAAATGCATTTTTAACCCTTTTAGATCACATCCCCGGTCATATTGTGCACCTATTTAACAATATATGACCTATATGACAATATAGGCCATATATGACCAACCAATTTCAACCAATAATATCATGACATCCACCCATCAATCATTCTTCAACCTCTAGCTAGCCACACCGGTCATATAAAACTGCACTTCACTGTTTCTGGGTAGTAGCTGACAGAGCAATATGGAGAGAGATAGGAAGAGATGTGTGTTTGGATATCAGTGGGCAAAAACTTTGTTTTCATTTCCAAAACAATGTCGCTGAGGTCTAATTCATTCATCTCTCCCTTGTCCTCCTCCTGATCTGACAACAGGTGAGGGAGGTGTGTGTGGAGCCAACAGTCCTCTGTAGCTCCGTTTCTCTCTGTAGCTCTGTATCGCGCTAAACTCTAAGCCCCGCCCACTGTTTAGCGGTCCAATGAAATGCGAAGGATTTGATTTAAACCCCCCCTGTACACCGCTCAAATATTCCGTTTCACTAACAATAATCCTGTGATCCTAGAATGATCATGTCATAGGAGTAGAAAAATAAATAAAACACGAGTTGCTGGGAAGAGAAATCTCAGCTAATAAAAGAGTCCGAAGAGACTTTTTCGCCTCCGGTCCAGTGAGACACGGCGAACTTTGACCTTTTTACGCAGTGTCCGGGGTCGTGACATCACCCTGCCAATTCCTCCCCCTCTCCCCCCACCCCCCGCTCAAATTTCTCAACAGCGCGGAGCCGAACCTCCGCGGAGGGCCAGGCATCAAACAGCTCGGCGCTCCTCCAGAGGGTTGACGCTCATTTCCATACAAACAAAATCTCCATCTAGTCTCTCCACTGTAATACAAGAATAGAGAGCAGTCGAACAAAGGGAAAACAAGTAAACAAACAAAATGATGTGTGAACGTGTCACACAAAAAACAACAAGGATTAGAAGAGCGTAGATATGTAAATTACAATTAATCTTTTTTTTTTTTTCTCTTTCTTTCACTTCTATCTCTGGCGGTTGGGACTGGAGGGAGAGGCAGCGAGACGAGAAGAGAAATGTGTCAAAGCTTTAGAAAAAAAGGCTTTGTTTCGGCTCTATACTCCCAACAGCGATGAGGAAGTGACATTCAAATGGATAAACGAGTCGAGAACGAGAGAACGACAGGGAGATAGAGAGAGAGAGACAGAGAGAGAGAGAGAGAGAAAAAGACCCCAGCAAGCATTTGAATTACAGCAGGTGACCAAGCACAAAACTTTCACCACCTGATCTTAACAGCACAGTGAAAATTTGTCTTACAACGGCTTTGGAAACTGTTTTGTACGGAAAGCCAAGAACGGCCGTGCTTGCAGTTATTTTTCTTAATGCCGTTTTCTCGAGATCACAAGGTAATTATCTTGTGATCTCGAAAAAACAAGCTTTGTTATCTCGAGATAACGAGATAATCAACCCGTTATCACGAGAAAACAAAATGTTGTTTCCTCTTACTACTTAGTGCCATGCCAGCATGCATAGATGGCGTCTTGACAACTGACAACGTAACTGCAGCAAACAAAACTTCACATTTATGCCTTGACTTCCTGTTCAGTTATGAATCCCCGACAGTCATGACGGTGATCTTGAAGGCTGAAATCAGGTGTGATCAATTGAACCAGACGCTCATTTTCGAGTTCTCCATAATTATCCCGTGATCTCGAGAAAACAAAAGTCGTTTTCTCATGATAAATTATCTCGTTTTCTCGAGAAATCTGCCTTTTGTTTTCTCGAGATAACGAGATAAATTTACCCGTTATCTCGAGAAAACGAGCTTTGTTACCTCGAGATAATTAAATAATTAGCTTGTGATCTTGAGATAGCGGCATTAAAAAAATAAGTGCAAGCACGGCCACTCTCAGCTTCCGTAGTTTTGAATGAAAGATATTTATATTCCTGATTTCACAGAACAATGCTCCAGCAAACATTGTTGACTAGGTGTTGACGGGCTGCACCAACGTTGAAAACATAAATAAACAAATTTTGCATCAAAATGAAAGTTGCTACCTGCATCGTTTTGTAAAATCGGGAACTAAATCTCTTTCTCATATCAGTTCAAACTGGTTTCCAAAGCTGTTGGAACGTGAAATATACAGTATGTGATACGTGGAATTCTTTTCTTTTTTTGGGGTCAGCGTTGAACTTCACCTCCCGCACGTCTTCTCAACTTTCATTCTGGCGCTGTGCAGGATGTCACATCAACATCTATTCAACGTCAAAATTGTTTGCTATGGATAGAGAGAGAGATGGAGAGGAAGAGAGAGGGAGGGAGTGCGGCAGCAACAACGATGATGATGAAGGGTCCGGGAACATCTGAGTGGGAGAGAAAACATTTTCACACACACAAAAAAAGGGGAAAGAGAGACAGAGAAACGATGAGATGGATCCACATTCGTTTGCCTCCTCTCCCTCTCTCTTCTTTATTTAGTGAAATATTAATGGTCATTGCCAGGGGCCATTTGTGTTTATGCGCTATGATTTAGATCTGCTGCTGATTGGCTGATGGGGCCTGGTGGTGTGTGTGTGTGGGGGGGTGTGGGTGTGGTGGTAGTGGGGTATTCTGGCTTCACTGATTGGCCGTGATCAGCCTAATTATTAGCATCGGGATGGCGAGGGGATGTAACTTCGCTCTCGCTGATTTAGCTTCACAAGTTTTCATTTTCAGTTTTTGGGGCATTTTTTGCCTTTATTATATTGTTTAAAGTGGAGAGAGACAAGAAATACTTGGAGAGAGAGAGAGAGGGAGAGGGATGACATGTAACAAAGGTCCTGGGCCAGATTCAAACCCAGGACATCATGGTCACACAACACATTGTGTACATGGACACGATTTTGACATTTTGTTTGTGAAATGAACACGACCTAAAAAATGTGCCTCCACCACGACCTGAATTACGTTCCTCCATCACGAATAAAACAACTTGGTTAAGGTTAGAGAAATGGTTTGGTCATGGTTAAATAAGAAAAACGTTTGTTAAAAATGTAAATGTGGCTTATGGTTGAAATGTACTTTGAACACGCTGGGAATCGAACCCCGGTCATCGGCATCGAAGGCAAAAGTATTCACCCATCCACCATCCTGACCACAATGCCCTGACTGGCCACCGTTTTATTTCAATGTCACACTACTTCCTGAGTCCCGACTGACAGAAAAAAAAATGTGTTGCTGGCATGAAAGATACTTCCAATTGAAATACATTAGTTTGAAAGTTGTGCTGAGTGTCACGAAAAAAAAATGGAAAAATCGTGTCCATGTACACGAATCAATAGATTCAATTTCGTGACTATTTCACAAACTGCCGTGAGACCGGGTTGGGTTACATGGCAAGCCCGTCATTTTCTCACTTTTCAGATCATGCCAGTCGCCTGCTGTCACTCAACACAGTGAGTGCTAAAGTGTTCGCATGGAGGACCGGAGCCAAAGATCTACCGGGGACACATGGATGATTTTATTTTATGTCTTTGTGTTCTTATCACTTAACAGTTTAACCTGACCAACAGGACAATCTCCCCAAAACTTTATGTATTCCTTTAAAGGAATGATTCACCCGAAAATGAAAAGTCAGTCATGATCTACTCGCCCCCATGTCAGTCAGGACATCAAACACACAGCAGTTCACCCCTGTAGTTCCATATCAACAAACTATTGAAGTTAACAGAGCCATCTTTTTTACAGAAAAAAAAGCATAAAATGTCCATCAAGTTTCTCCAAACAGCTCATGCAGCATAATCCAAGTGTTTTGTAGCCAAAAGTCTCATATTATCTCCTAGATGTTCCTCACTGACAATGATCTGGTCGCACAAATCCCACAGCAGCAAGCAGAGTCAGAGTAGATGATGACAGAATTTTCATTTTTGGGTGAACTATTTCTTTAACTAGGATGGTTTAAGAAAAGACTGAGATGAAATTATGGAGGCGAACCCACTATGTGTTTGATGTCTGACTAACTGAAGTGGAGTTTCAACTGTGGAACTATGAGACAAATTATATAAACTGGAGGTCCAAATTCACCAAACTTCCTTTAAGAGCCCAGGGACAGTAGTTTTTGAAGCAGGGGAGTGTTCCTCCTTACCGTTAGGCTACCAATGGACCCATATCCATGAATATGTGTGTGTGTGTGTGTGTATAATATTGTAGACGCGAGTGTATAGGTTTTAAGAATGGCTGGCCCCAGTGGGAGTTGAACCCAAAACCCTGACAGTGTTAGTGTCATGCTCAGCCCATTGAGCTACACAGGACCACGTACGAATGAATGAATGAATGGTGTGTGTGTATGTGTGTGTGTGTGTGTGTGTGTGTGTGTGTGTGGCAAGAGGGGGTATTCAGTTCTCACATATACCACAGGACCCCAGCTGGTGCGGGACGGGGGGTCTTTGTGTCCCATGTAGCCCCCAATTCCCCCCCCCCCCCCCCCCCCCCCCCCCCCGATACAAACACACATACACACATGCACACACACACGCACACACACACCCCGTCTCCCACTAACAGGATTAGAGGATGGAAGGTGCTCGCTCGGCAGACCTCAGCAACGTGTGTGTATGCGAGAGAGAGAAAGCAAAAAAGGTGGTCTGTGTGTGTGTGTGTGTGTGTGTGTGTGTGTGTGTGTTCGCCCCATCCTGTCTGACCTGACTAGGGCTTAGTGGGAAACTCCCTCTCTCCCGCATGTAGCTCTGATGGACCCCAAAAGCTTCGAGACGGCAGCCTCCAGGGACCCGAGACAGGACTGGGACTGTGTGTGTGTGTGTGTGTGTGTGTGTGTGTATTCTCTTTCGTTGAATGGACTCCACCTATGTATTGAAGGACACATTAATTGTTCACTGTGTGTGCTCACTGTGTGCGTTTCAGCATGTGCCTTTGCTTATGTGACAGTTTGTATATTTGTTCATCTAAAGCTGCGTTCACAAGTGTGTTTTTAGCGGTTTATGCAAATTCAGGAGCGTTTCCCCCTTTAGGTGAAGTTTAGAGGAGGTTCACACCAAGCGTGTTCGGAGCGGTTTATTCAAACTCAGGCGCGTTTCCTCTTTTAGTTCAGTCGGTTTGTCCAGGTGAGAACAATTACCTGGTGGCACCAAATAGTTTGTTAGGTTCGTTAACCCAACCGACTACAGGAAACCACCCGGAAACCCAAGGGATTATGGGTAGAAGGAGACGGATGCGGGTTCCTCATGCTTGGAAAGCCTAGCAGAATAAAACGAGGTCAGGACTGATGCTCATATTCAGCTGTTTCTTCTTCATGAACACCACAGAAGAAGAGACATCATGCTAAGATGAAGTTACAGAGACTGGAATCAGATTTGTTTTCAATGTGTTTTGATTGAAGCTGCCGATAGCTGAAATTTTATATATATATATTTTTGTATGGATTTTATTTAAGATCTTTCAGTTTGACCACTGTGATGCCAACAAATGGGAAAATTCAGTGTTTCTGCCCAAATTTTATTCTTGTCAAGGTGTAAAAGCCATTTAACCATCATGAGACACCAAAACTCTCTACTGAAACCCATAATAATTAAGTTGTTTTAGGGTTAGCAGCTCTTTAAGGCAGAGTGACCCACTCGCATATATTACTAATTTACAAAAAATGAATGAATAAGTTAAATGTGCAAAAAAAATGAAATCATTGCATGTACATCGGGACATTATAACAATATTTTTACACAATTTTCCTAACTTTTTTGTGCGATTTCCATACATTTCCAGGGGCCAGTTGCATAAAGCTAGTTTAAGACTAGTCTAAGCCTTAGACTGGTCTTACATTCTCAGGTTGGATTAGGCTAATTAAGACTGCCTGTTACTTAAATATTACGACAGACTTATTTTGTGGTAGTAAAGTTAACTGTCAGAGTGGTAAATTTAAATACTGAAGCTAGCTACACATAAAGGATGGCAAATCTGGATGGTGAAAAGGATGGCGAACCTGAAGAAGAGTGAGACTGGAGAGACAGAAACAAACCATTAGAGATCTACAACAATCAAGAAGTAGTAGGAACAGGTAAATATACAGTAAGTGTCTATAGCAAGTTTGACTTAAGGTCATATTTAAGTCTAAGACCAGGTCTATCTTTATGCAGCTGGCCCCAGACTTTCCAGACCTGTGTAGGAATCCTGCTGATGTCAGTGGCCAGCAGCAGAAGACTGGCTGTCCTGGTCAGCTCTAATGCCTGTTAACTGTGTGAACACGAAGTCGGCCATGCTCAGTCAACCCTCCCGATGTAAATATAGGTTTAAAAAAAAAAAAAAAGTAAAATCCAGCATTGCCCCCCCCGCCCCCCCGGCCGGAGCAGCTGTCCTGGTCCCCCCCGCTGAAGGAAGCCCTTGTTGGGTCTCTTTCATGCTCATTAGAGACACGGGGCGAGCTTGGATGTATGTGCTTAAGGTGTAACTCTCCATGCTCTATGTGCCGTATGTATGAGATTGAATTTCCAATGAATGCCATATTGTCGTGCTTCAAAGGCTGGAGCAGGAACCAGAAGTGGGTTTGGGGGGGGGATGGGGGAGCAGGGAGGATGTGTGTGTGTGTGTGGGGGGGGGTAGATATGCAAAGCTACTGTTCTTATCCTATCATGCGGTCAAACGTTTTCTCAGTCATTGCTTTGTAGGTTAGGCTGAATAAAATACTTTAGTAAGCAGCCTGAAAACAGAGTCGATTTACGTTGATTAGACTATAATGGGCGATGCTGCATTAGTTACTGAGATAAACATCAATGTAGATCAATTCATGAGTCCCGAGGAAAGAAACAAACACTTAATCTGTGATAAGCTGTTCCAAATCTGCCAAACAATAAACAGTGGAGGTTTGACGGTGGTGAAGTTCGGCACAGTGGTCAGAGCTTGTTATAATTACTTCCTCGTTGTCATAATTTGAACCTGTGTCTTACTTTGCATTCATAATCTTGCATAGAAATTCTCATATTTTAACAAAAACTATCTAAACTAAACTATCTAAACCTGTGGTTCTCAACGTGGGGTCCGGGGACCACCAGGGGTCCTTGAGGCTGTTCCAGGGGGTCCCCAGCAAATTGATGAATTGTTAAACTTCAGCATTATTTCATTTACAAGAAGTTAACAGAATTGAATGTAGAAGAATGATTATTATGATCATAGTTTCTCTGTTATCTCTCTTCCTACAATAAAGATAGTCATGGAATTCTGGACAAAATCATGTCTAACAATAAAAAATATTCTCCTATTTGGGTTTGAGAGACAAAATCTCATCAAATGGGGGTTCCTGGCCCTAATGTGGACTAAATTAGGGGTCCTTGATATGAAAAAGGTTGAGAATCACTGATCTAAACCAGTGGTTCTCAACTTTTTTCATATCAAGGACCCCTAATTTAGTCAACATTAGGGCCAGGAACCCCCATTTGATGAGATTTTGTCTCTTTGTCCCAAATCTGAGAATATTTTTTATTATTTTAGATACAATTTTGTCCAGAATTCCATGACTATCTGTATTGTAGGTAAAGAGATAACAGAGAAACTATGATCAAAACAGTCATTCTTCTACATTCTCTAATTGTGTTAACTTCTTGTAAATGAAATAATGCTGAAGTTTAACAATTCATCAATTTGCTGGGGGCCCCCTGGAACCCCCTCAAGGACCCCTGGTGGTCCCCGGACCCCACGTTGAGAACCACTGATCTAAACGACCTGGGAAGGGGCCAGGATACTACACTGAATGGCAAAACTTTGTCATAAACACCGTTACAAGGCTATAGTCACACTACTCTGAATACATATGCCTTTTGGAACCGTCCCATGGCATTGTGCTATCCAATCACAATCCACACCAGCACATACTGTATACACGTGACCTTGACTCAACCAGTAATTACACTGATTGGTGGGTTCACAGTAGATCCAGGATCAGGTACTCTTCTGTATCCTAATGTATGGTGGGCCTATAGGTGAATACACTGATGTTGAACCAGCACTGGGAAGAAAAATTCACCGTTGCTCTCAAACAAATCAAAAACAAGGTTTCATTGTGGGTTTATTGAAATGGCAAATTTGGACTTTTTTGGAATTATTGATCATATATCATACAGTGGTTAAAATTATCGTACAAATACAATAATTATCTTATATTATCTGGCAACCCTGGAAAGCATTGCCAAATTTCAATTAATTGTCAGTGAATAATTTCTGGGTTAGATCACACGATATCTTGCACACAACAACTATGCCTTGTGGTTCCATTCGTAGTCGCAGTGATGGTTTTTTTTTTTGGGGACAGACAGAGTGACTGATGCTAGCTGCCGGTCGCAACAAAACATGATGAAAAACAAATTATAGGTTTGCATTGCAGCCAAAATTGTCCATCTACACCTGTCGAGTTCACGTCTTACTTTGTTGTTTTAGCGCAGCGGCAGCCTCAAAACAATCTGCCACCAGAACAACGCACGACACGCTCACTCTGCTGCGGGTCTCGACAAGTCAAACAAACATGGAGGAAAGCCTGGGACTCACCATGTGTTGAGTTGTCTTCACTGTCTTCCTCCAGCAGAGCAAGCAGCAGGACTTTGTTTGTCAAGTTTGGCTTTCATGTTGAATCCATGAACTGGCACTCTGCCCCAGGAGGCTTGACCTGTATATCAGAATTAGCGGAAAAACACTCTTCAATCCAGAGGGAAAATATTTTATTCCTACTTTTTTCATCGTTGAAAAATGAAAAGGTAACACTTTACAATAAGGGTCACTAAGTTAAGGTTAGTTAATGCTTAATTAACAGTTAACTAATGTGTAATTTGCTAGTGGTGTTCATGTTAACTAAGGTATTAATTTACACATTATTTAATAGTTTATAAACATGACTATTAAACAATGTGTAAATTAATACCTTAGTTAACATGAACACATTAGTAAATGATTACCAGACACATTAGTTAACTGTTAATTAAGGGTTAGTTAATGCTTATTAAGCATTAACGAACCCTTAATTCATGTAACCTTATTGTAAAGTGTTACCAATGAAAATAGCAAAAAATACTTATATCATTATCACTATCAACCAACATGGTAACAACAAAAGTTTTGTTATGAAAACAGATATTAAAATTATTTTCTGTTGACTTTTTGTTTACAATTTGCTATCTCATAAACCAGTGTATGAGCAATGCTGGCCTGCAGTTAGTGTGTGTGTGTGTGTGTGTGTGTGTGTGTGTGTGTGTGTGAGGGAGAGAGAGAAAGAGAGAGAGAGGGAAGGTGTGCTGAGGATGAGTCACTGATGAGCTTGTGGATGAGTTTTGGGTGCAGATGACTTTATTTCTGTATGATCTGTCAGTCCTGTTTCCCTGCAGCTGACCCTCAGATGTTCCATCTATATTAACGTCCATCTCTGTGTCCTGAGCCTGTCTGCAGCGGCGGGCCACCCCACCCCACCCCACCCCAGCCCATCCCAGCCCACCCCTCGCCCCGGGGCGTCGCCTTCTGCAGAGGCCTACCTGGCAGCGCGGGGCGCGTCGGGCGGCCCGGCCCGGCGCTCTCATTACAGCTACAATGAAATAATTATGAATGGCGCGGCGAGACTTCATCACAGGAATATCTATTGTATTATTTATTCAGCCGGTCCCCTGGTTCAGGGGGAGAGAACACATATAAACTTCCAGCCTCGCTCCTCTCCTCCTCACACACGCTCCTGTTTGCTGCTCAAAGCAGAGGCGCCCGCTCACTCGCTTTCTTTATTTCTTTCTTTCTTTCTTTTGCTTTCTGTTTTTTTTTTGTTTGTTTTTTCTTGTGAGTATCCATCAGGGCCTGGAGGCCTCAGCAGCCTGGCCTGCCAGCTGTGGACGCTCCACACCTACTTTCACCCTCATCTTGTTTTTCTTCATTTTGTTTTTGTTTTTTTTATACAACTGGACCTGTTCAACTCAATTTTACCAAAGGAATACCAACAAGAAATAACTGGGATTTGTGGGATACTTTCCTAGTTTTCCATACATGTATTTTGGTCAACTGCACATATTTACAGTATACGAAGGATGTCAACATATATACATTTTTGGAATATATTCGGCATATATCTATATTCCATAATGGTTCCATACAGCATCTCCCTACCAGGCTTACACTGAAGAGAGAGAGAGAGAGGAGAAGACAAAGGAAGCAGGAGAACTTCTGCATGGAAAATGAAAGCCGAGCGGAGCCGGAGCCGGACTGAGAGGAGCAGCGCTGCCGGCCTGCAGCAACACAACACGAGCTGCACAATGGGCCTCATTCTGCATGTGTCGGTGGTGGAAGGGATGATGCACGATAGAGCGAGACAGAAAGAGACAAGAGAGAGAGAGAGAGAGAGAGAGAGAGAGGCTGGGATGACAGCTGCATCATGGGGATCAGGAGGGAGGAGTCGCCTGGGGCAACAACAGGTGAGTGATGCTGCTGCCGGCTGGTTGGCTGGATGGAGGGATGGAGGGATAGAGGGATAGAGGGATGGGTGGTTGTTTGGATGGATGGGTAATTCATTGATCGGCTGGCTCGGCCGACACACTGTTTGAATGAGTTGAGTGAAACCTCCTCTTACAAAATGACAGACCGCACAAAATTCACACAAATGACGGTACTTTTGAACGGATAAAAGGTAGTTGTTGTTGAGTAAGTCTGCACATGGAATTTGAATTGTATGTGCAGGGTTGCTTATGTAGGTCACATTAAACATAACGAAACACAAAATGCTAAAAGTACTTTATAAAAAAATTTTAAAATAGAAAGGTGAATCCCAATCCCAAAGCTGTGATAGCAGGCGATCGTTTAGAAATGAAAAGTTGTTGGATTTTATCATATGACCTGAAGATTAATGAATTTTAAAAAAAAAAGGAAATATCATTAACTCAATATAGCTGATGTAGCTGTGTTTACTGGTGAGCAGTGATAACACAGTAAAAGTAGTCCCTGGTAGTTCAAAACAGTTATTTTTCTATCATATTTAATGTAAATTTTGCCAATCTCCTACACAAAACTGCTAGACTTCACCATATATCATTTAAGATTACTTACTATTTAGTTGTACAGCTGCCACAAGTTCTCGTTTTCTCACTTTTGAGGTGATGCTAGTCGCCTCCTGTCACTCAACACAGTGAATGCTAAAGTGTTAGCATGTAGCGGCAGAGTGAACGATCTACCGGGGACACATGGATGAATTTGGTGTCTATGTTCTCATCACCTAAAGGAATAGTTCACCCAGAAATGAAAATTCTGTCATCATCTACTCACCCTCATGCCAAATGAAACACAGGTGAAATTTGTTAGTCCATATAACACACAGGGAGGCTGCCAGCACAACTTGGTAGCAGCCTTCTCCAAAACAACTGAAGTCAATGGGGACCTGTTCTTTAGAGCTCCAAAACAAAAACAGCCAAACAATCACACTGTGAATAGAAAGACCTATACACCATTATTTGTTGCAAATCAATCAGCTGTAGTTAAGATTTGCACTAAATGATGGTGTAAATATACTGTAGGTCTTTCTGGAACTCTGAAGAACTGGTCCCCACTGACTTCAGTTGTTTTGGAGAAGGCTGCTATGGAGTTGTGCTGGCAGCCTCCCTGTGTGTTATATGGACAAACTTCACCTGTGTTTCAACTGGCATGAGGGGGAGGAGATGATGACAGAATTTTCATTTTTGGGTGAACTATTCCTTTAACAGGTCAGTCGACCAACGGGACGATCTTCCAAAGACCTGGTGTTTTCCTTTAAGAGCAGTTTTGTATGTTGGATGGATGGATGGATGGATGGATGGACAGGCTGTCTGTCTGTCTCATCAGGTGGCAGACACCTGTCCCGTCCTGTCCTGTCCTGTCCTGCAGCAGGGCCTCTGGGTGTCGTATTCAGATAGATCCTGTTTCAGCTTGTAAGCATGGGGACAGTGAGCAAGTTGGTCCTGAATATTTTTGACAGTGTTAAACCAGAATGTGTGGAAAGTTTTTCTGCCATCTGTGATTCAGGTGACGAGTTTACTGATCCATTACCAGTGGGAAAACTTAATCTGCAGAGTCTTAGTCGTCAGCCTTTAAAATACCTTTACCATCACGCAGGATCTGATGTAACTAAGTTGGATCAGATGATGAAACTTCAAAAATACAAGTTCCTCAATTTGAAATTATGACTGTTTTTCTTCATTTGTGAAAAGATCTTTTTTTTTTGGGGGGGGGAGGGGGTTCATAGTAAACAGTCATGAATGTACTTCTTCTTCTCCTACATGATAATCTCCAATATTCAGCTAATTTGGTTTCGAGCAATATTGGCATTTGAAGGCCGACACTGATACCGATATTTTTGGACTGAAGCTGATGATAGCCCATAATTCATGACGACATTCTGTATATTTTTAATTTTTATTTCCATGCCAAAATATATTTAAAAACATCAAAAAAATTCTAAGTATTCAGTGTTTTCCTTGCATAGACCGTCATGGGACACTAAAACTCTCCACTGAAACCCACACTGATGCAAGTCTTATTTTGGCTAGCAGCTGATAAATCTGTTGAAACACAACAGCTAATATTTTTTAATTAATATTTTTCACATCTATTTTTTTCCCTTCTTGCTGGGTTGCTCGCTGTGCTCTGCTGGGACGGTTTGGGTGCTGCATGGTGGGACACACTGAGCGCACTCCATCAATAATGCAGAATGTTTCCGTGGTAACCGCTTGGCCTATCACATGGCAACCAGGGAGAGAGAGAGACAGAGAGAGAGGGAGAGGGAAAGAAAGAGGGAGTGAGAGAGGGAGGAAATGAAGAAAGAGGAGGGGATAAGGGAGAGAGAAAGAGGAGAAGAGAAAGAGAGAGAGAGGGAGGGAGAGAGCAGTTTAGGGAGAAAAAGGAAATGAAAGAGGGGAAGAGTGAGTGTGGAGAGGGAGAGAGGGAAAGAGAGGGAGTAAAAGGAGGGAAATAGGGGGAGAGAGAGAGGGGGAGTGTAAGAAAAGAGGAAGAAGGAAGAGAGGAAAAGGAGAGAGGGGGGTTTGGACGGAGGAAAGGGAGAGAGAGAGAGAGAGCGGGGGCTTAGGGAGAGAAAGAGGAAAAGAGAGAGGGAGGAAAGAAAGAAAAAGGAGAGAGAGAAGTTTGGCGAGAGAAAGGAGAAATGAGAGAGAGGGAGAGAGAGAGAGAGATGGGTGGGGTGGTCTCCCACGGGTGCTCCTCTATCTGTTGTTCATGTGAGAAGTCGGTGTGTGTGTGTGTGTGTGCGTGTGTGTGTGTGTGTGTGTGTGTGTTTCCCATAGGCCACCTGTATATCAGACAGTTTGCTTTGCAGCTTCTCATAGACCTTACGAACGCCCACACACACACACACACACACACACACACCGGCATATGAACCTGATATTGAGCGACTGATAGTGAGTGTGTGTGTGTGTGTGTGTGTGTGTGTGTGTGTGTCTATATGTGTGTACCCATCTGTTTTCCACAGTAGACCTGTGAAATAGATCTTGCATCACCGTTATGTATCTGATATGAAGAGATAGTGAGTGTGTGTTATTCTGTGTGTGTGTGTGTGTGTGTGTGTGTGCACATACACACATAATAATAATAATAAGAAGAAGAATATCTGCAAAATATTGAACAATAGTGAGACTAAGCATATTATTGCATATCTGTCTGCAAGTATGTTTATGTGTCTGTGTGTGTGTGTATCTGTGTTTGTGTGTGTGTCTGTCTGTCTCCATGTCCTGTGTGAGTGTGTGTCATTTCTCCATATCTGTGTGTGTGTGTGTGTGTGTGTATCTCTGTATATGTGTGTGTGTGTGACTGTCTGTCTCTGTCTCCATGTCCTGTGTGAGTGTGTGTCGTTTCTCCATATCTGTGTTTGTATGTGTGTGTGTGTGTGTATATCTCTTTATGTGTGTGTGTGTATCTCTGTATGTGTGTGTGTGTGTGACTATCTGTCTGTCTCTGTCTCCATGTCCTGTGTGAGTGTGTGTCGTTTCTCCATATCTGTGTGTGTGTGTATCTCTTTATGTGTGTATGTGTGTGTGTATCTCTGTGTGACTATCTGTCTGTGTTTGTCTCCATGTCCTATGTGAGTGTGTGTGTCTGTGGGTTTCTCCATATCTGTGTGTGTGTGTGTGTGTGTGTGTGTGTGTGTGTGTGTGTGTGTGTCCGTCCCCCAGGCCAGCGGTCAGTCAAAGGTTCTCCCTCTGTTTAAAACATTCATCACTCCCCTCCTCCCCTCATTTGTACCAGTGAATTATTAAACACTCACCTATTTTTCAATTATTCAAATGGCAGATTTCTTCTTCTTCTTTTTTTTTTTTTTTGGTTCATCTTGGGTTTTGGTGGAAGACTGGCAGACTCAAACACTTCATCGACTCGAGTCTTTCCTCTCCTCTGTCTGCCGCTTCTCTTTCTCTCTCTCTCTCTCTCTCTCTCTCTCTCTCTCTCTCTCTCTGTCTCTCCTTCCAACTCTCTCAATTCAGTCTCGATCTTCAATATCAACTCGCTTTATCGGCATGAGATGTATAAATAAATCTGTGTTGCCGAAGCAAACAGAAGCTCAAAATAATAAATAGATAAAGAAAAAGAAACAAAAACATCAAGTAATAGCAGTACAAGTATAAAAAAGTGAACATACCCTGGCAAGCATTCGATAGGCGATGGCGGCCAAGTTCAACATCAACACCAGTGACTGCAGACTTTTAACAATATGAAAATATGGCAAAGAAAAACTATTATTAAAACAGTCAAAAAAAAGGGGTGAATCCAAGGCACTCTTCATATGATAAAAAGCTTTAATCAAAGGCTAGTTCATAGTCGAACAGATAAAATACAAGCCAACATGTTTCGGCCACACACGGCCTTCATCAGGGCATATAGCCTTTGATTAAAGCTTTTTATCATATGAAGAGTGCCTTGGATTCCCCCCTTTTTTTTGACTATTTATGCTTTTCCCCTATTTTTTGGACCAAAGAGCACCTTCTTACAGTAGTGTTTTACCCGTCTTAGAACGCCGCAGCCCTCCTATTAGTATCCTTATTATTAAAACAGCTTTGGAAACTGTTTTGAACTGATATCAGGAAGATTTTGAGGTTTGATTTCACAAAACAACGCCAGTAGCAGCTACGAACATCGTCTCAGCGCTGTATTCACACTGTTATCAACAGCTATTCAATGTTAAAGTATTTTCTGGGTAACGGAAGCGCTGCGCTGCTTGTGTTGCGTTGCGTTGGCGTCACTGTGGGAAACAAGTCCTCCAATCCATACGACCACATCGGTTGTTTGTTCCTACCCTCCAATAACGACCCACAGGAGCGTTTCCTAAATTAGCGCCCCTACCGGCAGCAGGAGATGGCAACAAGTCCTCCAACCCGACGAATCTGAAAACGTTCCTCTGCCACAAATTGAATTACGTCCCAAAGGTCGGATAATGGTTAAATTTAGGCAATTAAAACAAGTTTGGTTAAGATTAGGGTTAAGGTTATGGTAAAGTTTAGGCAACTAAAACAACTTGGTTAAGGTTAGGAAAAATGGTTTGGTCACAGTTAAATAAAAAAAAATTTAAATGTGACTCACGGTTGTTTGTCCTTTGGAAACGCTGGGGATCAAACCCTGGTCACCGTCATCGAAGGCAAACGTATACGCCCATCCACCATCCCCAACCACAACACCCTGACTTTCCGCCGTGATATTTCAATGTCGAGAGAAAAACTTGACAGTCGCTTAACTTTAAAACGTAACTATAGGTCATAATAAGCTGCTTGTACAAACGACCTTATGGGCTCGTTTTTTGGGGGGAGGACAGGCTCCTGTGGCGCCATGGTACGTTTCCACAGGATCCGTCATTTCCACGCTTCCCATTCATTTTCTATGTAAGCAGCCGTGCAATGCATTCTGGTAGTGCCGCGGTGCGTTTCGAGAGACGGGGCGTCACGTTGGCCGCTCCACATTTGCATAAAGTTGAGGTCTAGGAAACTCGCTAACCGTTGTCGATCTAAAATGAAGACAGATTCAGCAACCGCACGGCTTATTTCTCGCCTCAAATGTTTTCAGAAACACATTTCGGTGAACTGTTTTCGCAATATAAGAGAAAGTTTGCAAATGAGCCGCCATGTTTTTCCAGTTTGAAATCCGGGCCCAACGAGTGACAGCGTTCGTCCAATCAGGTGCAGCAAGGAACCAATATCAAAGCACGCCTCCAATACTGGGAAGCAGTGTGATCCCTCGCATGAAATGATGCCCTGTGAAAACGTCCCATCACTGTGGCGCTCCTCCTGCTCCACAGAGCGCGCTCAGCTCTGCTGCGTTGTTTGGACTGGACAGCTGTATTCATCATGAGGGTCGGCCGGTAGCTTTGGTGTGATACTGAAGTGCTGCTAGTGGAGCGCGCTCTCCTAATTACACAAGCAGGCTATAATCATCTGGTTTTTATGGTTTTCACTTTGAAAAATGTCCCTAACATCCATTTAAATAATTAGCGAACGCGTTTTGCTGTAGCGTCGTCAGGTTCACATGAACCTGATGCGAACTAAGGCTGGGTATTGGCAAGGACCTCACGATACGATACATATCACAATACATGGGTCACGATACGATATGTATCACGATACATTGCGATACGATACATATTGCGATACATTGCAATACTCTCCATAATTTACAGAAAATTTAAAAATAGATCTGAAAATACAACTTGCTGTGTACCACCTGGGTAGTCTAATATGTACATCACATTATATTGATAAGTCAGCGGACAAACTGAGTCAAAACTATTTAATTCAAAGGGATTTGAGGGAAATTTAAGGACATTTTAAATCCGTTTAAAACGTGAATAATTTTATGTATCGATATGAGGGGCTGGAAAATCGATACAGTATCATGGAAAAAAATATATCAATACTCAGCTGTATCGATTTTTTTGCACAGCCCTAATGCAAACCTGATGAAGCTATGGTGAAACCTCTGATAAAGTCTGCTATACATTATGGTTGGCCTGGCTTCTCACCGCCATCCCATGATGCCACTCTGAAGAGTCAGGTTATATTGATGGGATGGTTTTATATGATGGGAGGGGCAGAAGGGGGATTGTTCAAAAATCTGTGATGGTTTTATTGGCTGTAGTTTTTATGTACGCCTACTGGTACAACATGAGGTCACCACTTAGAAATGTGTGGCACCATATGTGTTCCAGGAAGTAAAAGCAATGAAATTTTAATGTAAAAGTCTGAGAATATAGACATTTTGTAATTTTATGGGCATTTATTGTTTAAAAGGTGTACTGTATGTTGTGATATGGAGAATTAGCTATCAATTTCGTTTTCATTTTCAATTTCATTTTCAATTTTGTTGTTTCATCTCCACTTTAAAGTACCTAAATATAGGTTAAAAATACATGTTCCACTTATGTTGCTTTTGTTGTGACAGGAGACAAACTCAGCTGCAACAAAATATCTCTCTCTCTCTCTCTCTCTGTATCTCTCTCTCTCTCTCCCTCTCTCTCTCTCTCTGGTGGGACAGTGGAGTCGGATGGGGATTCCTTCCTTTCCTCTCTCCCTCTCTCTAAAACATGATTAATACTTGATGCTGCGACGATAGCTATCCCTTGTACGGTAACATTTGGTGGATGCCTGCGACTACTGGGAGATGTCGCTTTTGTGTGTGTGTGTGTGTGTGTGTGTATGTGTGTGTGTGTGTGTGAGTGAGTGTGTAGGGACCGAGGAGGGGTTTTTATACAACTTTGTCAGGGTGATTAAGGCCACATGTTATTGATTGGCAGACCGCTTGAAGTGCAACATCATCATAAATAATTCTCCAGCCTTCCAGAATAAACTATCACCTTTGTCGGCCGCCGACAGTCTCCCATTGAAGAGGAAATGCATTTTTTATGTTTTTACTTGACCTTAATTTAACCAGGGAAGTTGTACAAGGCCAATTTCTTATTTAGAAGCTCTGGCACAAATCAACAGATGTGCAACGAATTTCTGCCTTTCATTTTTTTTTTTTTTAGGTTGTTTTTTATCGCTGATAATCCCAAATAAACATTTCATCTGTGAAGTCAAAAGCGTTAAAGTTATTCAGTTAAACCGTCGGCCCAAAACCCCACGATGTTACACCTTTACACTGGAAATTTAATATTTTATTTTTCATCACATTGCGGATGAAATGGTTCCAACACTTGTTCCCCGGTTTCTAAAATTTGTTTGTCAGCATTGTTAGCATCCCTCAAATTTGGTAGTAGCAACATGCAGCAATACAACAGATAAGATATTTTAAAGATTACAAAGATGTATTTTTTACATCAAATTTCCAGTCCAGATGAACAGATGAATGAATGAAACTTTATTTATATAGCACAAGTCATACATCAAATGCAACTCCAAGTGCTGAACATAAATGATAAATGATAGATGACGAGTTAGCTTGCAGCTATTAGCACCAAAAGCTACAATCATTGCTAAAAATCTATGTTTTTAACACATTTTATCAACATGTGACAAGCGCCTGGTGGAGAAAAATATCAGAATAAAATTTCAGAATCCCTTGTTCAAAGCGAACCATGTGTTGTGTGTCTGTTGGCTTATTTCTGCACACAAGTCGGCACAAACATGACTTGGTGTCTTTATTAAGCCGTGATTCCCCCATGCAGCAGCCACAAGACAATGACTTTCCCTGGGAGACTATAAATATTTAAAGTTAATCTTGTTTGCATTCATGTTTCACCATCTGCCATGGAGGATGCTCAGGCACGATGGGTATTTCAGAAGAGGAATTTGTCTAGAGCTCTACCATACAGGATTCTCCAAAACCATCCATTTTATCAGGTGAATTAATCCAGTATGGAGTCATAAATCTTATTGTTCTTAAAACAGATGAGACAATCTGCCAGTGGGTGAGATGATTTCACTTGTTTTCAGCACAGCTTTGCTTGTTTTAAGAGTTTTCTTGAATTGTGGCCTGATGGCTCAACAGCTACAGCAGGGTCAGAGGTTAGATTCCCACTGAGGCCTGAAAGTGAACTCATGCACTCATGGTACTGCAAGGTGTTCTGGGTAAAGCATCAATCAAATGGCAGATATATAAATTACATTTGTTACATATCTTTATACTTGTGATCTGCCTTTTTCAAGACTTTGTCACTTGTTTACCATATGGATGGTAGTGTGCATATAATATCTTCAAATTCCACCACTTCTCTCAGACTGTTCTACATCACAGTTTCTATGAGCAGCATGTTTCCATGTCTGTCTTCTGCAGCACTTGGGACTTGTTATTTGGCTTCTTGCTTCTTTATGAGTAACTACATCTATTGGCAGCCAATTTCAGTGATGTTTCCAAACCATTTTGGATATGTATCATTATCCATAACCATCCCAGACCTAGAAAACATGATTTACAAAAGCGACTGCCCCACCAGTCTATAATTAGCGCTCTGTATCTTAGCGTTCAGGGCCTCCAGTGTCAATAGAGGCTGTGACTTGGGCCCCATAATCATTCTAAACTGTGGCCTACGGCTCGGGGCCTGAGGCAGGTCAGTGTGTGTGTCAGGATCCCACCTGGCTGCACATTTCAACTGAAATTAGTGGGTCAGTAACACAGGCATGGTGTGTCTGTAGATCCATCCAGTAACATTCTCAGTAAAAGTGAATAGTGTGATAAGGTGGATTTGTTTCCAAATGTAGGTTACTGTGACACAGTAAACTGTCTTGTCTTTAGCCCTAGTCTCTACTCCAAGACACTCTGAGTTGTAGCTTGAGAAGAGTCAGCTCAGTTAACCTGAACAAACTGTTAGCTAGCTAACTAGCCAGCAAACACACTGATGTCAATGTGAACATGCTAACGCTAGCTGCTGCTAGATACGTTAGCTAGTGTGCTAATCAGATGTGTTAACAACAAGACAGTGATGGTTAGCTGACCAAATAGTATCATAGTATAGTATAAATATCTATATATATAGTGATGAAATGATCTAGCCTGGTAAGACCCGCCTGATCATGTGACCTCACATTCTGTTTCGCTCCACGGATCAGTCTGGACTTCTAGCCGCCCACATCCATTTCCTGAAATTACAATGTAACCGGGCCAATCAGGGACTGCGTCGTAGTTGATGACCTGAAATACAGGCCGCCACTGGCAAAACAGTAATGGCGTCTCCCGAAGCAACAAGCGGTAACAAGAGTAAACACAGCCATTAAGTGTTTCTCGGCGGAAAAGACATTTTCGCCGTTCTTCCGATTGGATTTGAATTTGGATTCACTGATTGGCTGAAGGAGTTTGTCTGTCAAGGCAAGTACTCCCACCCACTGAAATCGATGTGGGCAGCTAGAAGTCCAGATTGATCCATGGAGCGAAACAGAATGTGAGGTCACATGATCAGGATGGTCTTACCAGGCTAGAAATGATCAGTTCCCAGTCAAAACCAGCAGAGAAATTAACCATGACTAGCTGACTCAATTCTGCTGAGATGAAGTCGTAAATTTGAACTGCGACCGCCTAGATTCAAATCCAAATTTGCCGCTCATTTGTCCTGCCCCCCCTCTCTCTCTCTCCCAATCACTCCAATCTCTCTCTACAATAAACGGTCTAATAAAGAGTTATCTGTAAGAAAAAAAGAAAATCAATCAGCTGTTCTCAGCCGTTGTTGCCCAAGACATTTTGGACCTCCACCATGTGCGCCAGAGGGTGCGTTACGTCACTTGAAAAAGCTCTTTACACAGTCAGACACACAAAAAAAGACACACACACACACACTAACTGTACACAGAGGACTAGATAGAAAGAAAGGGAGGTTGGGGGGGGGGGGGGCAGAGGGGGGGTGCAGGATGTAACGAATGGGATAAAAGCAACCAGTGAAAGCGTCTCTAAGCGTTTCTCTGCGTGTGAAGTCGGTCCCTCGGCCTTCTGGGACGTCCCCCCGCCGGTTTGATGCCTTTGAGAAGGCCTCATCCATATTGCATCGTCTTTACCATGAGCTCTGATCCCTCCTCATAGAGACATAGAGGAGCAGGGAGGAGGTGAGGGGGGGGGGGGAAGGGGGAAGGAAGACAGAAGAAGGCAGAAATGAAGGAGAAAATGTGGGGAGAGAGGAGATGATGGGAGGAGGAGAGGAAAGGAGAGGGG